>NC_057803.1:98377128-98429534 GCF_018294505.1 Triticum aestivum
CTCACCGCCCTCCTCGCCGCGCTGCCCTCGTCGCCAACAGGTGCACCGGCAACCGGACCCGGTGCCACGCCGCCCCTCTCCCTCGACGCCGTCCTTGTCGTCCACTCCGGCCGGCAAACTCCGGCGAGTTCTTCCACTGTTCCGGCGAGATCTCGGCGAACCTCGGGAGACGTGCCCCGGATCTGGATCTGGATCGGATCCGGTTGACCTCTTTTCCCCGAAACCCTAATCTCAGTATTTTTTTTGCATATTTTGACTTGTGATATCTCCTCATCCGTAACTCCGTTTTGCGCATATAGCATATCAAAATGTTCGTCTCAGAGAGTACATCATTTCATTCCATTGCATCATTTTCATTTGAGTTCATCTTGATGCCCGAAATGCTGTTAGAAGAGGGCTACTTGAGATAATTGTCAGATCTGCTGCTCCATTTAGCTATTTGTCATTTTTGCCATGATTTTTGTGTGCATGTTATGCCCGTGAGCTCTACATATGTTTTGTTAAGGGTTTTGCCATCTTTCCAGAGGTGCAACCCATGTATTTTTGTGTTGTGTGGTGACTAGCACAAGCTTGCAAAGTGAGGCACTTGGTAATGCTGATTTCAGGGACTTAGCATTTCCACTAAGTCCATGAGCTGTTTATCTCATATGGCCTTATGTTCATGTTGTTTCCTAGTGATCCGTGCCTCTTTTGAGGATGATCACTAAGGATGTTTTGTTAATCTTGTAGTTCTCTATCCATCCATGTCTTTGTTTGCAATTATGGAGCACCCTAGCTTGAGTCAATCGAGCTCTACTTTTGCTATTTCGTGAATCTGGGCAGATTGTCTACTTGTTAGCGATTTTGCCGATGATGTTGTGGTTGATCCGTGCATGCTATGTTATTGTTCTTGCCATGTCTAGCTTGCATTTTGTGTATTCTTGATGGATGTATGCTTAGTTAGTCATGACTGGCTCCGTAGTGAGTGCATCGAGCTTGTAAACATGCCTACTTGGTATCTGTTTTCAGCATGCTCCAGTTTTCACCAAGTCTGAGAACTGATTATGTTTTTGCCATGTTCACATGCTTGCAAATGTATTTTCTGATCTCTTTTGGCTCAAGATCACTAAGGGACTTTTGTTAAGATCTTTTAGTAGCTCCATGCCATGCTTTACTTTGCCATGTTCAGGTCCTGTAGCATGTAGTTTTGTTGCTCCGAACTGTGCTACCTGATCTGAAATTCCAGACAAGTGTTAATTTCACTAAGTCTGAAATCTGTTTACCAAATGCATTTTTGCCATGCTTGTTTGAACCTGTTAATGGATGAATTGGCAGTGGCTCAGTGCTAGACTTTTGTTAAGCTTCTTGAATGCATCCCTGCCATGTATTTTTATGCCATGTTTGGGTGCTGTAGCATGTTCATCTTGTTGCATTTAGATGGCTACTTGCCGTAAATCGCAGAACGTGGCCATACTTGAATTGCTTGCCATTTCCAAACCGTAGCTCCGATTCCGGCGTTCTTTATATCGTTTTCAAGCGATTTCATCTCATCTTTCCAGTGGCACACTTGGATTTCCAATTTGAGGCCAGGTTCATGCATCCCTTGTCAAATCTTGCATATGCATCCCGCATCGCATCCCGCATAGCATACCATCTTTGCATCATATTGTTTGAGCTTTGCACGTGGTTGGTTATGTTCTGTTTGCTTGTTTGTCTTGTTTGGGTAGAGCCGGGAGACGAGTTCGCTAACGAGGAGCCCGTTGAGTTTTCTTTCGAGGATCCAGTCAACTCTAACAACTTTGCAGGCAAGATGATCATACCCTCAAAATCACTACTATCTTTGCTTTGCTAGATGCTCGCTCTTTTGCTATGCCATGCTATGATGCCTACCACTTGCTTTCAAGCCTCCCAAATTGCCATGTCAAAACTCTAACCCACCATGTCCTAGCAAACCGTTGCTTGGCTATGTTACCGCTTTGCTCAGCCCCTCTTATAGCATTGCTAGTTGCAGGTGAAGATTGGAGACCGCTCCTTGTTGGAACATTATTTACTTGTTGGGATATCATTATATTGCCATGTTATCTTAATGCATCTATATACTTGGTAAAGGGTGGAAGGCTCGGCCTCTCGCCTAGTGTTTTGTTCCACTCTTGCCGCCCTAGTTTTCTGTCATATCGGTGTTATGTTCCCGGATTTTGCGTTCCTTACGCGGTTGGGTTATAATGGGAACCCCTTGATAGTTCGCCTTGATTAAAGCTTTTCTAGAAATGCCCAACCTTGGTTTTACCATTTTCCACCTAGCCTCCTTTTCCCTTGGGTTTCCGGAGCCCGAGGGTCATCTTATTTAACCCCCCCCCCCCCCGGGCCAGTGCTCCTCTGAGTGTTGGTCCAAATAGAGCCACTTGCAGCGCCACCTCGGGGCAACTCGAGGGTTGGTTTTAGTTGTACGTAGTGTTCATCCGAGTGTGCCCTGAGAATGAGATATGTGTAGCTCCTATCGGGATTTGTCGGCACATTCGGGCGGTGTTGCTGGATTTATTTTAACCTGTCGAAGTGTCTTGAAGAACCGAGATACCGAGTCTGATCGGAACGTCTCGGGAGGAGGTCTATTCCTTCGTTGACCGTGAGAGCTTGTCATGGGCTAAGTTGGGACTCCCCTGCAGGGATTTGAACTTTCGAAAGCCGTGCCCGCGGTTATGGGCACATGGGAATTTGTTAATGTACGG
Source organism: Triticum aestivum (assembly GCF_018294505.1). Taxonomy (NCBI): domain Eukaryota; kingdom Viridiplantae; phylum Streptophyta; class Magnoliopsida; order Poales; family Poaceae; genus Triticum; species Triticum aestivum. The sequence goes on from NC_057803.1 coordinate 98,379,834, forward strand.
TTGTAGATAACTTGAACCTTAATTTAATTAAAATGAATCAACAGTGTGAGTTACCGTGATGGCCTCTTCTCGGTGGAGTCCGGGAAGTGGACACGGTGTTGGAGTAATGTTTGCGCAGGTTGTCCTCTAGTTTCTCGCTCGCGCTTTGCCTCCTCTTCTCGCCCTCTTTTGTGAACAGGATAGCCACCATATTTGCTAGTCGCTTGCTGCAGCTCCACATATTTTACCTTGCCTTACCTATAAGCTTAAATAGTCTTGATCGCGAGGGTGCGAGATTGCTGAGTCCCTGTGGCTCACAGATTACTATTAAACCAGATGCAGGGCCTGATGATTCCGCTCCAGGTGACGCGCTTGAGCTCAAGTGGGAGTTCGATGAGGACTCTCAATGATACTACGTGTCTTTCCCTGAGGATCAGTAGTGGTGCCCAGTTGGGGTGATCGGGACCGTGTCGCATGTTGGGTTATCTTTTATTTTGGCGCCGTAGTCGGGCCATGAGTGTTTGAATGATGTAATGTTATTTATGTACTTGATTGACGTGGCGAGTGTAAGCCAACTATGTTATCTCCCCTTTTATTATCTATATTACATGGGATGTTGTGATGATTGCCTAACTTGCGACATATGCCTTCAATGCGATTATGCCTCTAAGTCATGCCTCGAGACGTGGGAGCTATAGTCGCATCGAGGGTGTTACAGTCCCGTCAACTCGCAGAACGACGAGAAGCTTGCTTACTACGCCTTCTCCCTCGCCAACGCGTGCGTGGTGGCTCTCAGCACGAGGAGAAACTTTTGCTTACAAGCGGTGGACATGCAGCAGTTCATTTGGTGTCAGATTGCCATAAGTACTACTGTAGTACAACCATTATTGTTCGACTTATGGAAGAGGCGAAGAGCCAAGCGCAAGGCTAGACATAGTGGGAGTAACATAAGTAGGAGTACCTCCTTTTTTATTCTATAAACAACCACACGCGAATATTGGACGGTAGCAGCACATCAACTGAATCAAAAATCGAAACCTTCCTGCCCGGCGCCAGCTGAGCCCGCCGCTCCACATTGATGGCAAGTCAAGGTGACGCGACATCTCACTGCTTCAGCCGTTGAAGCGGCGCGCCTATCGAGGGCACCGCCCGCTGCACGACCGACATTTCATACTACACATACTTTGTGAGACAAAAGGTGGGGCACAAAACTTATATGGTTGCATCTACCTACTGTCAGCTAACCTCATGGTGCTCCAGGTATTCCTACATTCATAACTAGGTACAATCACCACCGCAAGATGAAATAAGCTTATTCATACGTTGACTTGCTGATTGCAGTGCGGAACGATCCTGTCATGTGTGGAGTAGAAAACAAGCAGTGCAGCCGAAGGTGGAAATCAACTAAGGAGTTATGAAATTATATATAATCTTCCTCAGGCAGGTCAGTATCCCCTTCGTCCAGATGATCATCTTTTGTCATGCCGAGCTATTGATATGTGCTACTGTTTTGCAACACCGTTTAAGTATAGCTATTGTTTTCCTATCTTTTCACATTTAGGACAATGAAGATGATTTCAGGGGAACTACACAATATGGACTCATGTTGAGTCATCTCTATTGCCTCATGTGTTTGCTGCAAATGTGTCAGCATCAGTTGCAAGATGAGGCAGCTAGCTAGTTGTGGAGTTGCCAACATGCTCAAAGTGCTCGCAACATTGAGAAGAAACAAGCATGCCCAGGAAATTAATGCGTGCGTGGGGAGGCCCTTTGCTCAGAGAAGCATCGACCGATTTTCTTTATTTCCACACCTTCTCACAACTTTGTATTGGTTATAATATGGTGAATCATTGAGATGCATAAACTCTGTTGGAAAAGGCAGTGCCTAGGAGGCGCTTAGGCACGCCTAGGTGCTAGGCGATGGCCAAACACCTCGCCTAGGGCATAAATGGAAGTCTAGGCAGGGTAAGCAACAAATTGTTTACCCAAGTGAGAAATCATGTCATATTGCACTAAAATGCCAAATATGACACATTCAAATGGTAGTAGCTGGTAGTTAACTTATTTATCTGCCCTAAATTAACATCAATACACATATAATACCCCCAATAACCCTGATAGTAGAAGCTATATTGCCGCCTAGGCCACACCTAGTGCGCTTAAGCACCGCCTGGGCACTAGGCAAAGGCCAACCGCCTCGCTTACGCCTACCGCTTTTTCCAACCTTGTGCATAAACATGCTGAACTTTTGTTCTTCTGAATGTTAGTATGCATACCGTATCTTCTGAAGCTTAGTTTAATGTAATTGTTGACTAGCCTGTGAACCTTCACAATCTAGTAAGTATATTGTAGGCCTGTTATTTGACACCTCACTTTGCCACGCTACGTGACTAGTGTGAGTGTCTGCATCCAGTACCGCATCCTCTAATTTGGTGGATGCCAAGTTGAAAATGGTTACCGATGAGTAGCCATAAGCTGGAGGCGTCTCTTTTTTTCTTTCGAATGGGAAATAAGCCGGAGAGTGTCTTGGGCTGCCTCTAGCACATGGCCCTCCAGTACGAAACACGGGCAGCCGACTGGGCCGATACAAAAGCCTATCCATCTTAAAGCCCATTTGTTTTTGTTTTTTGCGAGGAGAAGGCCATATTTCTTGAAGAGGGGGCGATCCCAGGAAAACCCTCCTTCCTCCTCGCTTCCACTTATACTACAACTCACTGGACTCTCCCGCTTACGTCGCCCCCAAATTCCCCCCGCTCCCCATCTTCCTCACTCGTCCAGAAAACCCCCGCTCACCTTCTTCCTCACAAGTACAGAAAATGCCTGCTCCTATTCTTCCACTCCTACAGAAAACCCCAGCCCTCCTTCTTCCCCACTTGCACTGCCACTAGGCTCGTCTCTGGCTACTCTGCTCAAACCCATGAGCTCGGCTTGAAGCCCACAAGGAAAATGGAGTCGGCTGGCCCCAGCACCAAGAAGATGAGGCTCCCGCCAGTGGCGACACCGGTTGTAGATCCTACACCTGGTAGCGCGGGGAGAAGCGGCGACCCCCCCCTACCCGGATCTGAGGAACCGGAAGAATCTCCGGTGGACCGCATCAGTGATCTCTCGGACGTCATCCTTGAGGAGATCATCTCGCTTCTCCCCACCAAGGATTACTTCTGCACACAAGTCCTCTCAACTCGGTGGCGCCCTCTATGGCGCACCGCGCCCCTCAATCTCGACTATCGTCAAATATCTGTCCTTCCTAATTTTGATCTCCTCAGAGCCGTCGTCTCCTCTCACCAGCAGGGCCGTTCAACGCCTCTGCATCCCGACATGCTACCTGCTGTCCATACCCGACACGGTGGACGCTTGGCTGACATCCCCTGAATTCAGAAAACTCCAACAGTTTGAGTTCTACCATTACCATGAAAGTTTCATACCATGAACACACCAAAAATTCGTGCCCACACCATCATTGTCCATCTCGCGGTTTTCCTCCTCTCTCCACACTGCCACCTTCGCCCGGTGCGATCTACTAGACAATCTGGTACAAATGCTTCGACTCCCACTGCTAAAAAAACTTTTGCTTGCGGTGGTTTATCTGTCGGAGGCCTCACTGCACAGCATCATCCACTCCAGTTGCCTGCCCTGGAGCGCTTGCTGATTGTTTTGGGAATAGAAATCCCTATCAGTTGTCTCAAAATAAAGTCGCCTCACCTTAAAAGCATTGGAATTAGTTTTGAAGGATAGAAGCTCATCATCGAAGATGCCTCTTCGCTTCAAAGGTTGCTCCTTGATAATTGTTAAACACCTTCGCAAATAACTATCGTCTCTGCACCCAAACTGGAGACCTTGGGTGTAACTCATGATCCGTTTGATGATCACAACTAGTTGGTGTTTGCCTCCACACTTATTCAGGTGTCGTATATTATCATCTACACATTTGTAATCATAAGCTGCATTTTTTAATTGTGCGCATAAGTTTTATATCATCTTGGAGTACACTTTGGGTACTAATATTATGTTATAGGCTCAATGAAGAGTTCATCCATGGATAACCTATCAATGTTGCTGGATTCTGTCAAGATCTTATATATCAGAATGTTTAGTTTTGATCTGAACATAATTATTGGCTTGCTGCGACACTTTCCATCTCTGGAGAATTTATATAGAGAGGTGATCATTTCATGCACATTGAAAGCCCGTATATATTGTACTAGAATTAATCGTCCAGCTGTCGCTCTTTCGACATACTCTTTGTCCAGACCTTAACTGTTTTCAATCTTCATGTCTACTTAGGCAGTGCTACCACATGAAAAAAAGGTATAACCAATCAGTGGTGTAATAAGCACCAGGATTTTCTTAGTTCTCATGACATTCAATTGAGGACAATAATGATGGAAGGATATGCATCCAACCAGGCAAACAGAAACTTTGTCACATTCTTCCTGTTGAATGCGAGGTTACTATTGTCCATGAGGCTTAAGTTTTACTGCAAGAGATTTCTCATGGACGGACACGTTGGACAGCAAAAAAAGAAGTTTCAGGTGGACAAATGGGCTTCTAAACGTGCTCGGCTTCTATTTGCAACAAGTTGTAGTCATCCTAAAATAATTTTTTTACACAGGATGTTAATTTTATGGATCAGACCAATCCATTTGTTTGTGACTGCGAAAAAGAGTGGTTGGGTTAGATGTTACTGCCATGTTCAATCTGGGATTTGTCTAAAAATTTGATGAACAATTAATCCTTGGGCTTTTTTGTACCGTTTGTAAGCTTGAGTTGCATGTTGTTGCCCTCGTACTCCCCTCCACCTGCCACTACACTGCCGCATCTTCCACGGCTGTTGTCCGTTCCCGTTCGAGGCCTCGCCGTCATTCTCCGCCTTGGTTCGCTCACTGTGTCCGCCGCCGTCTGGCGTTGTCAACATGGTCAACAACCTCCCCGCAAAAAAACATGGTCAACAACCAAGAGGAATCAGGAGATGACTGTACATGGAGAGGCTGACAGTAGGGACCCACCAGAGTCATTGCATTACGCAAGCAGGTGCCTTGTTATTACAAGCCAAAAAATAATTCCTCCTAATTCCTCGCTGCTAGAAAATCACTTAAATGTCTTAAAAGGTCAAATGACCCCTGAATTTTTCCAAAATTTGACATGACAGTTGTATTAGTACTACAAAATTTCTCGTTCATTTAAAACACCATCTGTTGCCACTTTACTCCAAATTCGTCTTCCACAGCTAATAAAAAATATGTACAACATCACACACGGTTGTTTTCTAGGAACCGTTTGCGATGAAATTATCTGGGTCCATTTAAGTCTTCTTGCTTAAGCTTCGTCGGCTCGTCTGCTCCAGTGTCGGCAACCCCCGAATCCACAAATCCCAATCCCCATTCCCGCACCCATTCTTACAAAGATGATGCCATGGAAACGCTTCGTGAAGGCCCGTACGATGGCCGCGTCCCCTGTCCCCCCCCCCCGAGCGCCGCTGCCTGCGCCGAGAGCGCTACCGCCTACGCGCGAGAGTGCTGCCGCATCCGCATTGAGCGCGGCCGCTTCCGCCAAGAGGGCATCTGTGGCAGCCGAGACAGTTGCATCTACTGCTGGGACAGCGGCTACAAACGCCGAGAGCGCTCGAGCTGCCGTTCATGCCGCCCTGGCCTGGGTCGAGGCCATCCACGCCAAGATCGGGGATGCACACGCCAAGATATTCCAGGCCACCTTGGATTCCAGCATGCAACCCACGTCTGAAAAGGTGGCGGTGGCCATGGAGCACCTGCTTCCTCATGAGGTCGCTGAGCGGGAGCTGGAGATGCAGGAGGCAGCGGAGATCGAGGAGCGTCGGGAGGAGGAGTTGCGTGTGGCTGAGGTCAAGGTAGAGAAGAGTCTGTCCGTCGAGGAATCGGTGGTGGAGTACCAATGCAAGCTCTGGCGCAACTAGTACTACGAGTACTACAACCGTGAGGGCGGCGCCGATGGCGAGGACGAGGACGCGGTCGACTTCGGCAAGGGGGATGCGAAGTCCACCAACGGCGGCATGTCGCTAGGACAAGTCATCAACGTCTCATCTCACACCGGCGATGCATAGGTCGGCGCGGCGGTGGATTTGTTAAAATTACACAACGAGCGGATAACACCAGGCACCCAACAGCTCGCCCAGTTGTTATTTTAGTTTCAGAGACGGAGCTCAACTGCGCGCTGTGAGGGGGCTGTGGCCGTCTAGCCCACGCTTACGCTTTTATTTAAGCACATGACGAGCCCAGTTGATATCTTTTTTCTTGCTGAAAATGGCTAGCCCAGTTCTTTTTTTTGGAGAACACCAAAACCGAGGCCTGCTTGCTTTTCTCAGCCCTGCTGGGCAGCAAATCTTTCAAGACGAGGAGGGAGGGATGTAAAGTAGTAAGAAATGGGCTTCCCCAAAAAATGGGCTATAAGTTGTAAGGAATGGGCTGTAAATTTTTAAACCAAAGCCAACCGACAATTACATTAAAATATCATTTTTTTTCTAGATTTCTCTACTCTCTACTCTTATAAAAACCAAGGCCAACTGGCAATTACATTAAAAGATCATCTTTTCTCTCACAAGATAAACTACTCATACAAATGCATCTTCATGTTACGTGCAACGCACGGGTATCTTGCTAGTTAAGATTTTAAATTTCATTCATTTTTTTGCGGAGAATTGTTTTTTGAATTTTATTTTGATATATTTAAAAAAAATTATTTTTAACGCGGCTCAAAATTTCGTGATTAAAAGAGTTCGGACCCCACCAAAATATGACAAATTTCATTGAATTTTTTAGCAGTGCCCAGAATATATGGTATGTAATGCTAATAAAAAGAATATGGGATTCAAATATCCTTAAGAATTAGCAAATGGTCTGTAACTTATTGAAAATAAAGGCTAATGGGTTGTAGTTGTTTTCCACAGATTTGGAGGCTGCCTTCTAGGCCTACTAGGTTGACGATGACGCTGTCCTAAGTTTTTTACGCGTACGCAAGGCTTTGTCAACTTAGTCAACACAGAGCAGTGACTGTTGGATGTCCATCCAACAGCTGCTGTGCTTCTTCAATATCTGATCTTACTGCTCCAGCCGCCCAAACCAGCGCTGGCAGGACTGGCTGCTCCATCCCCCCGTGGCTGGCTGTGCTGCCGCCAGGCCATCCCTCTACACACACGCACATCCTGTTATTTTCCGGCGACGTCGGCCTCACCCCGCAGTCGACCAGTCAGCGATCGTAAACCCCTCAGCATGGGCATCCGTTGCGGTGGCTTCGCCGGCTCCGGGTCGTTCCCTTCCTGGGCCTCGCCCTCGTCCACCGCGTTTACGCTCTTGGCGCGGCGAGGTCAACATGGTCAACAAACAATAGCCATCGGAAGAGGCTGACAGTAGGGGTCCACACAAGGAAATGCCTCCTTATTACACGCAAAATACTGATTCCTCCACCTAACAGCTGGGACCCACCAGAAGGGCCTCTGTATTTCTTGAAAAAACGTTCCCCCCGCTGTCAGCTCAGACCCACCAGCTATATCTTCGCACACAAGGAAGTGCTTCCTTATTACGCACAAAAAAATGAATACTCCCCCTGCTAGCTGGGACCACCATTAAGGGAGGCAGACTTGTGGGCCTATTAAGATGACGGGGATGGAGGGCTTTGTCAACTTAGTCAATACGAACGATTCTAGCTCTAGTGACTGTACGATGTCCATCCAACGGCGGTAGTGCTTCTTCAACCTCTGGTCTTCTCGCTCTAGCCGCCCAAAGCAGCGCTGGTCGTGCAGCCTGCTCCTGCCTCCCATGGCCGACTATGCTGCCGCGGAGGCCTCACCGCCCCCTACTACTCCCACCGCAGGCCAGGCTATCCCTTCACTCACCCACACCCCCTGTTATTCTACGGTGACGGCAGCCTCACACCGAAGCTGAACCAGTGAACCCTCGTACTCCTCTCCGCGTGGGCATCCACTGCCGCGTCTTCTCCGGCTCCGCGTCGTCCCCTTCCTAGGCCTCACCATCGTCCACCGCCCTGGTGCTGTCGGCGCGACGTGGCCAACGTGGTCAAGGAACGACTTCCATCGGAAGAGTACTGTACATGGAGAGGCTGACAGCTGGGTCCACGGCCATAGCAAGGAAGTGCCTCCTTATTACGCAGAAAATAATGATTCCTCCACCTGACAGCGAGGACCCACCAGACGGGCCATCGTATTTCACAAAAAAATGTTTCCCCCTGACTGCCGGGACCCACTAGGTACATCTTCGCACGCAAGGAAGTGTGTCCATATTGTGGGCAAAAAATGATTCGCCCCCCTGACTGCTGGGACCCACCAGCTACATCTTCGCACGCAAGGAAGTGCCTGACAGTCGGGACCCACCCGGTCGAAGCATATGTAGCATTGTCATTCTGGTCGCGAATGTGTACGTACATACTAGTCGATGTAGAGGCGCGCACGTGTGGTAGTAGAGGCGTGCACGTAGCATGTACACGTACGTACAACGACCAGGGTGCAAGAAAGTAAATACGGCCACGTACGTACATTCGGGCAGGGTCTCAAACGCCTACTCGCGTATACGTACGGCCAGGGCTCGTGTATATGGCTGGGTCGGAACGGAGAAACTGCGTCGTCATCATGGTCATGGGGAGGCAACGGAATGCGTCATGTTCATCAGGAGGCAACGGAACACGTGTTGTTCATCGGGAGCCAACCGACTTGGATGGAACAGTCGATGGAAACGAGGCCTGGCATACCGCTGAACAGAGGAAACGGCCTTGTGTTCGACCGGCCATAGTGGAAATGGGATCCTGTACATCGGGAGGGGTCTGGCATACCACAAAACGGAGGAAACGGACCTCCTACGGTGGAAACGGGGTCCTGTTGATCGGGAGGGGTGTGGCGTACCGCAAAACGAAGGAAACGGACTTGTGTTGGAGCGCTACGGTCAAAACGGGGGTCCTGTTCATCGGGAGGGGTGTGGCGTACCGCGAAACGAGACTCCACGGGATACAATTCATCTCCACCGTCGACCTCCTCCAGCCTCCACAGGCTACTATTCATCCACCATCGACCTCCTCCAGCCTCCACCCGCGACTGTTCATCCACGGGCTCTTGTTCATCCAGCCTTCACTAGCTACTGTTCAACTAGCCCTCTCCACGGGGTCCTGTTCAACCACCCCTCCACGAGCTACTGTTCATCCAGCCCTCCACCGGCTACTGTCCAACCAGCCCTCCATCGGCTACTGTTCATCCAGCCCTCCACGGGGTCATATTCATCTAGCCCTCCACAGGGTCCTGTTCATCCACCGGCTCGATCAATCGGGGGACTGTTCATCCACCGGCAACGGCCTCTACTACCACGGGGTCCTGTTCATCCAACCCCCAGCGGGAACTGTTCATCCAAACCCCCTCAACAATGCTCACTGTTCATCCAGGGAAGGAGGCAGCAGTGGTCGATCGGCTTTAGTTAGTAGCAGTAGCGAAGGAATCACTCGGGTTCAGTTGACAGCAAGGGATCGATCGATCGCTCGGGTTCAGTAACGCGTAGCCTGCAGTGAAATCGATCGGGTTCAGTTAGAGCCCAATGCCTCGCTCGGGTTCAGTTAGAGCGCAACGCCTCGCACACACGTGCGTACGTACGAGAGAAACGCGCATCGCTCGGCCCCCGACCAGCCACCATAACCGGGAACTCCCCGATATTTTCCTCGCCCTAACTTCTACCACGGTTTTTTCCGTCATGGATGGCCCAAAAAATGTCATGCAGCTGCGTCTCCGGCCCGCCCAGGACGAAAAGCCCATTTTATGTCATGATTTTTTGTCATAGAAGTAGGACCCCACCACATCTATGATGATATAGGGTTTTGTCACAATTATTGTCATAGAAGTGTCATAAGTATGACAGAAAAAAATCGTTCGGCCCAAAATTTCACGGATGTGTCTTTTTTGTAGTGTTAGGATTTGTCACTCCGTGTATCGGAGAGGTATCTCTGGGCCCTCTCGATAATGCACATCACTATGAGCCTTGCAAGCAATGTCACTAATGAGTTAGTCACAGGATGATGCATTACGGAACGAATAAAGAGACTTGCCGGTGACGAGATTGAACTAGGAATAATGGTACTGACGATCGAATCTCAGGCAAGTAACATACCGATGACAAAGGGAACAACGTATGTTGTTATGCGGTTTGACCGATAAAGATCTTCGTAGAATATGTAGGAGCCAATATGAGCATCCAGGTTCCGCTATTGGTTATTGACCGGAGATATGTCTCGGTATGTCTACATAGTTCTCGAACCCATAGGGTCTGCATGCTTAACAATCGATGACGATTTGTACTATGAGTTTCGTGTTTTGATGAACCAAAGTTTGTTCGGAGTCCCGGATGAGACCACAGACATGACGAGGAGTCTCGAAATGGTCGAGACATAAATATTCATATATTGGAAGGCTACATTTGGACACCGGAATGGTTTGGGTCGTTTCGGATAAGTTCCGGAGTACCGGGGGTTATCGGAACCCCCCCCCTCGGGAGGTTAATGGGCCACCATGGGCCTTAGTGGAGAGGAGAGAGGGCCGGCCAAAGGTGGCGCCCCCCTTGCCCAGTCTGAATTGGACAAGGGGAGGGGGCGGTGCCTGATACATCTCCAACGTATCTATAACTTCTGATTGCTCCATGCTATTATATTATCTATTTTGGATGTTATTGGGCTCATTTTTACACTTTTATATTATTTTTCGGACTAACCTATTAACAGGAGGCCCAGCTCAAATTGTTGTTTTTTTGCCTATTTCAGTGTTTCACCGAAAAGGAATATCAAACGGAGTCCAAACGGAATGAAACCTTCGGGGACGTGATTTTCTCAACAAACATGATCCAGGAGACTTGGAGTGGGCGTCAAGAAACAATCAAGGAGGCCATGAGGCAGGGGGCGTGCCTACCCCCTAGGCGCGCCCTCCACCCTCGTGGGCCCCTCGTTGCTCCACCGACGTACTTCTTCCTCCTATATATCCACGTACCGCCCAAACATCCACGAGCACCATGAAAACCTAATTCCACCGCCGCAACCTTCTGTACCCAAGAGATCCCATCTTGGGGCCTTTTCCGGAGCTCCGCCGGAGGGGGCATTGATCATGGAGGGCCTCTACATCAACTCCATCGCCTCTCCGGTGATGTGTGAGTAGTTTACATCAGACCTTCGGGTCCATAGCTAGTAGCTAGATGGCTTCTTCTCTCTCTTTGGATCTCAATACAAAGTTCTCCTTGATTCTCTTAGAGATCTATTCGATGTAATCTTCTTTTGTAGTGTGTTTTCCGAGATCTGATGAATTGTGAGTTTATGATCAAGTCTATCTATGAACAATATTTGAATCTTCTCTGAATTCTTTTATGTATGATTGGTTTATCTTTGCAAGTCTCTTCAGATTATCAATTTGGTTTGGCTTACTAGATTGATCTCTCTTGCTATGGGAGAAGTGCTTAGCTTTGGGTTCAATCTTGCGGTGCTCAATCCCAGTGATAGAAAGGGAAATGACACATATTGTATTGTCGCCATCGAGGATAAAAAGATGGGGTTTACATCATATTGCATGAGTTTATCCCTCTACATCATGTCATCTTGCTTAAGGTGTTACTCTGTTCTTATGAACTTAATACTCTAGATGCATGTTGGATAGCGGTCGATGTGTGGAGTAATAGTAGTAGATTGATACGTCTCCAACGTATCTAATTTTTTATTGCTCCATGCTATATTATCTACTGTTTTGGACATTATTGGGCTTTATTATCCACTTTTATATTATTTTTGGGACTAACCTATTAACCGAAGGCCCAACCCAGAATTGCTGTTTTTTGCCTATTTTAGGGTTTCGAAGAAAAGGAATATCAAACGGAGTCCAAACGGAATGAAACCTTCGGGAACGTGATTTTCTCACCGAATACAACTTAGTAGACTTGGATCCTACGCCAAGCCAATTAACAGGAGGCCACGAGGTAGGGGGCGTGCCTGCCCCCCCCCCCCTCCCAGGCACGCCCTCCACCCTCGTGGGCCCCCTGTTGCTCCATCGATGTACTTCTTCCTCCTATATATACCCACGTACCCCCAAACGATCAGATATGGAGCCAAAAACCTAATTCCACCGCCGCAACTTTCTGTATCCACGAGATCCCATCTTGGGGCCTATTCCGGAGCTCCGCCGGAGGGGGCATCGATCACGGAGGGCTTCTACATCATCATCCAAGCCCCTCCGATGAAGTGTGAGTAGTTTACTTCAGACCTATGGGTCCATAGTTAGTAGCTAGATGGCTTCTTCTCTCTTTTTGGATCTCAATACAATGTTCTCCCCCTCTCTCGTGGAGATCTATTCGATGTAATCTTGTTTTTGTGGTGTGTTTGTTGAGACCGATGAATTGTGGGTTTATGATCAAGTCTATCTATGAATAATATTTGAATCTTCTCTAAATTCTTTTATGTATGATTGGTTATCTTTGCAAGTCTCTTCGAATTATCAGTTTGGTTTGGCCTACTAAATTGGTTTTTCTTGCCATGGGAGAAGTGCTTAGCTTTGGGTTCGATCTTGCGATGTCCTTTCCCAGTGACAGAAGGGGCAGCAAGGCACGTATTGTATTGTTGCCATCGAGGATAACAAGATGGGGTTTTTATCATATTGCATGAAACTATCCCTCTACATCATGTCATCTTGCTTAAGGCATTACTCTGTTTTTAACTTAATACTCTAGATGCATGCTGGATAGCGGTCGATGAGTGGAGTAATAGTAGTAGATGCAGGCAGGAGTCGGTCTACTTGTCTCGGACGTGATGCCTATATACATGATCATACCTAGATATTCTCATAACTATGCTCAATTCTGTCAATTGCTCAACAGTAATTTGTTCACCCACCATAGAATACTTATGCTCTTGAGAGAAGCCACTAGTGAAACCTATGGCCCCCGGGTCTCTTTCTCATCATATGAATCTCCATCACTTTATTATTGCTTGTTTTTACTTTGCTTTTACTTTTTACTTTGCATCTCTATACCAAAAATATTATTTATCATCTCTATCAGATCTCACTTTCGTAAGTGACCGTGAAGGGATTGACAACCCCTAAGCACGTTGGTTGCGTTGAGCTATTGTTTTTGTGTAGGTACGAGGGACTCGCGCGTAGCCTCCTACTGGATTGATACCTTGGTTCTCAAAAATTGAGGGAAATACTTACGCTACTTTGCTGCATCATCCTCTCCTCTTCGGGGAAATCCAACGCAGTGCTCAAGGGGTAGCAAGAAGAATTTCTGGCGCCGTTGCCGGGGAGGTTCACGCAAGTCAAGATTTGACTCCCAACAACGAGCCATTTCTGGCGCCGTTGCCGGGGAGGTCTACGCAAAAGTCAACATACCAAGTACCCATCACAATCCCTATCTATCACACTACATTATTTGCCATTTTCCTCTCATTTTCCTCTCCCCCACTTCACCCTTGTTGTTTTATTCGCCCTCTCTCTCTCTCTCTATCCTCCCTCTCTTTCTCTATTTGCCTCTTTTTGCCCGCTTGCTTCTTGTTTGCTCGTATGGTTAGAATAGTTGTTTATTTATTACTAAACAGAGAACCTAAGATCTATGGATCCTCATCCACTTGATAATCTTTTTAAGAGGTCCAATTATGATAAACCAATTGCTAGTGAGTTTTGTGCACTAGATTATCTTTATGAAATTTTGCTTGAAATTCGTGAATCTGAAAAGTGTGATGAATTACCTCATGAAGCGATTCACGATAAATCTTTGAATAGAAAGCATGATTGAAATGATTCTATTATAAATTCTATTAATGTCAATTGTGCTAATAATATGCAAAACCCTAAGCTTGGGGATGCTAGTTTTGCTATGTCCTCTACTTGTTGCAATGATCATGATTGGGGTGATTCTTCTTTTGATCTTGAAAATTTATTTAAACCCCATGATGAATATGAGATTGATTATAATGTTTGCAATAATATTGAAAGTGGGTTTGGAAGAATGTCAACTTTAGATCCCACATATTTGGGGAATGTTCAATCTTATGAAGTTTTTGATAAAAGTGGGTTTGGAAAGGTCATGACTTTAGTTAATGTTAATCCCACTATTTTGGAAGAGTGTCAACTTTGCATGCATGTGGATCATGTTGAAAATATTTTATGTGATAGCTATTTTGTTGAATTTTCTTATGATCCTACATATAATTATTATGAGAGAGGAAAATATGGTGGTAGAAATTTTCATGTTACTAAATTACCTCTCGTTATGTTGAGATTGCTATTGTTTCTTTCTGCTTCCTTGCATATGCTAGTTTTTGCTTGCCTTGATAATATGTTTGCCTATAAGATGCCTATGCATAGGAATTATGTTAGACTTAAATTTGGTTTTCGCGTGTTTTATGATGCTCTCTTTGTGCTTCAATTCTTGTCTTTCATGTGAGCATCATTGTAATATTATGCCTAGCTATAAGGCTTTAAAGAAAAGCGCTTGTTGGGAGTCAACCCAATATTTATCCTTGCTGTTATTTAATAAATAAATTATCTAGCCTCTGTTTTGGTTGTGTTTTTTATGCTTAATTAGTGTTTGTGCCGAGTAGAACCGTTGGGAAGACTTGGGGAAAGTCCTGCTGAACTTGCTGTAAAAAACAGAAACTTTAGCGCTCACGAGAACTGCTGTCATTTTTATTTGGAAAGCTATATTTAGTTAATTCTTTTTTAAGATGATTAATAGATAAATTCCTCACGTCCAGCAATTTATTTTAGAATTTTTGGGGTTCCAGATCTTGCGCTAGCTACATATTACTACAGACTGTTCTGTTTTTGACAGATTCTGTTTTCGTGTGTTGTTTGCTTATTTTGATGAATCTATGGCTAGTAAAATAGTTTATAATCCATAGAGAAGTTGGAATACAGTAGGTTTAACACCAATATAAATAAAGAATGAGTCCATTACAGTACCTTGAAGTGGTCTTTTGTTTTCTTTCGCTAACGGAGCTCACGAGATTTTCTACTTTAAGTTTTGTGTTGTGAAGTTTTCAAGTTATGGGTAAAGATTTGATGGATTATGGAACAAGGAGTGGCAAGAGCCTAAGCTTGGGGATGCCCATGGCACCCCCAAGATAATATAAGGACACCTAAAGGCCAAAGCTTGGGGGTGCCCCAGAAGGCATCCCCTCTTTCGCTACTTCTATCGGTAACTTTACTTGGAGCTATATTTTTATTCACCACATGATATGTGTTTTGATTGGAGCGTCTTTTATGATTTGAGTATTTGCTTGTTAGTCTACCACAATCATCCTTTCTGTACACACCTTTTGAGAGAGCCATACATGATTTGGAATTTGATATAATACTCTATGTGCTTCACTTATATCTTTTGAACTTTATAGTTTTGCTCTAGTGCTTCACTTATATCTTTTAGAGCACGGTGGTGGATTTGTTTTATAGAAACTATTGATCTCTCATGCTTCACTTAGATTATTTTGAGAGTCTTAATAGCATGGTAATTTGCTTAAAATCATAATATGCTTGGTATGCAAGATTAATAATAAAACTTTCGTATGAGTGTGTTGAATACTAAGAAAAGTTTGATGCTTGATGATTTTTTTGAGATATGGAGGTAATAATATCAAAGTCATGCTAGTTGAGTAGTTGTGAAATTGAGAAATACTTGTGTTGAAGTTTGCAAGTCCCGTAGCATGCACGTATGGTAAACGTTATGCAACAAATTTGAAACATGAGGTGTTATTTGATTGTCTTCCTTATGAGTGGCGGTCAGGGACGAGTGATGGTCTTTTCCTACCAATCTATCCCCCCAGGAGCATGCGCGTAGTGCCGAGGTTTTTGATGACTTGTAGATTTTTCAATAAGTATGTGAGTTCTTTATGACTAATGTTGAGTCCATGGATTATACACACTCTCACCCTTCCATCCTTGCTAGCCTCTTCGGTACCGTGCATTGCCCTTTCTCACATTGAGAGTTGGCGCAAACTTCGCCGGTGCATCCAAACCCCATGATATGATACGCTCTTTCACACATAAACCTACTTATATCTTCCTCAAAACAGCCACCATACCTACCTATTATGGCATTTCCATAGCCATTCCGAGATATATTGCCATGCAACTTTCCATCATTCCGTTCATCATGACACATTCATCATTATCATATTGCTTAGCATGATCATGTAGTTGACATAGTATTTGTGGCAAAGCCACCATTCATAATTCTTTCACACATGTCACTCTTGGTTCATTTCATATCTCGGTACACCACCGGAGGCATTCATATAGAGTCATCTTTGTTCTAGTATCGAGTTGTAATCATTGAGTTGTAAATAAATAGAAGTGTGATGATCATCATTAGAGCATTGTCCCGAGTGAGGAATAAAAAAAGGCCATAAAAAGAGAAGGTCCAAAAAAAGAGAAAGGCCATAAAAAAGAAAAGGCCCAAAAAATGAGAGAAAAAAGAGAGAAGGGACAATGTTACTATCCTTTTACCACACTTGTGCTTCAAAGTAGCACCATGATCTTCATAGTAGAGAGTCTCTCATGTTATCACTTTCATATACTAGTGGGAATTTTTCATTGTAGAACTTGGCTTGTATATTCCAACAATGGGCATCCTCAAGTGCCCTAGGTCTTCATGAGCAAGCAAGTTGGATGCACACCCACTAGTTTCTTTTGTTGAGCTTCCATACATTTATAGCTCTAGTGCATCCGTTGCATGGCAATCCCTACTCCTTGCATTAACATCAATCGTAGGCATCTCCATAGCCCATTGATTAGCCTCGTTGATGTGATACTTTCTCCTTTTTTGTCTTCTCCACATAACCCCCTCATTATATTCTATTCCACCCATAGTGCTATGTCCATGGCTCGCGCTCATATATTGCGTGAAAGTTTATAGGTTTGAGATTACTAAAGTATGAAACATTTGATTGGCTTGTCATCGGGGTTGTGCATGATGAGAGCATTCTTGTGTGAAAAAAATGAAACATGACTAAACCATATGATTTTCTAGGGATGAACTTTCTTTCGCCATGTTATTTTGAGAAGACATAATTGCTTAATTAGTATGCTTGAAGTATTATCATTTTTATGTCAATATGAACTTTTGTCTTGAATCTTTCGGATCTGAATATTCATACCGCAATTAAGAAAAATTACATTAAACTTATGCCAAGTAGCACTCCGCATCAAAAATTCTGTTTTTATCATTTACCTACTCGAGGACGAGCAGGAATTAAGCTTGGGGATGCTTGATACGTCTCCAAAGTATCTATAATTTTTTATTACTCCATTGTATATTATCTACTGTTTTGGACATTATTGGGCTTTATTATCCACTTTTATATTATTTTTGGGACTAACCTATTAACCGGAGGCCCAGCCCAGAATTGCTGTTTTTTGCCTGTTTTAGGGTTTCGAAGAAAAGGAATATCAAACGGAGTCCAAACGGAATGAAACCTTCGGGAACGTGATTTTCTCACAGAATACAACTCAGGAGACTTGGACCCTACGTCAAGCCAATTAACAGGAGGCCACGAGGTAGGGGTGCGCCTGCCCCCCCCCCCAAGGCGCGCCCTCCACCCTCGTGGGCCCCCTGTTGCTCCACCGACGTACATCTTCCTCCTATATATACCCACGTACCCCCAAATGATCAGATACGGAGGCAAAAACCTAATTCCACTGCCGCAACTTTCTATATCCACGAGATCCCATCTTGGGGCCTGTTCCGGAGCTCCGCCGGAGGTGGCATCGATCACGGAGGGCTTCTACATCATCATCCAAGCCCCTCCGATGAAGTGTGAGTAGTTTACTTCAGACCTACGGGTCCATATTTAGTAGCTAGATGGCTTCTTCTCTCTTTTTGGATCTCAATACAATGTTCTCCCCCTCTCTTGTGGAGATCTATTCAATGTAACCTTCTTTTTGCGGTGTGTTTGTTGAGACCGATGAATTGTGGGTTTATGATCAAGTCTATCTATGAATAATATTTGAATCTTCTCTGAATTCTTTTATGTATGATTGGTTATCTTTGCAAGTCTCTTTGAATTATCAGTTTGGTTTGGCCTAGTAGATTGGTTTTTCTTGCTGTCGGTGTCAATACCGGCGGATCTCCGGTAGGGGGTCCCGAACTGTGCGTCTAGGCCGCATGGTAACAGGAGGCAGGGGACACGTTGTTTTACCCAGGTTCGGGCCCTCTTGATGGAGGTAAAATCCTACGTCCTGCTTGATTAATATTAATGATATGGGTAGTACAAGAGTAGATCTACTACGAGATCAGAGAGGATAAACCCTAGAAGCTAGCCTATGGTATGATTGTATGTTACGGTTATTGTCCTACGGACTAAAACCCTTCGGTTTATATAGACACCGGAGAGGTTTAGGGTTACACAAGGTCGGTTACAAAGGAGGAGATATCCATATCCGTATTGCCTAGATTTGCCTTCCACGCCAAGTAGAGTCCCATCCGGACACGAGACGAAGTCTTCAATCGTTTATCTTCATAGTCTAACAATCCGGCCAACAGAGATAGTCCGGCTGTCTGGAGACCCCCTAATCCAGGACTCCCTCAGTAGCCCCCGAACCAGGCTTCAATGATGACGAGTCCGGCACACAGTATTGTCTTCGGCATTGCAATGCGGGTTCCTCTCCAAATTCTGTGTACCTGTCGAAATAGTGTCCGGTTTCTTGTGAATGTTGCACTCCTTGGCTTCCACGCCCAATAATGGCCACTTTCCATGTGTCGAGCGAATGTGAAGAGTCAGGATGTTTTCACATTTACCCCCCTAGCTGTGTAAATGAGCCGCCTATTAAAAAGACGAGGATTCAGATCCAAATCACGCCATCCTCCCTTGGCGAGCCTTCATCGGAGCGCACCCGATAGAGATCCATTCCATCATGGCCGGTCGACGCAGCTCCTCCTCTCGCTCCCCTAGCTCCAAGCCTGGAGATTGGGAGAGATGTTCCATCCCGCATAGCAAATTAGTGATGCTTCAGACCAAGGGATTTCTTCCCCCAGCGTACCTAGTCCCGGTTCGAGCCGGACTTGCCACCTATAATGGCGGAGAGCAAGCGGAGAGCCTTCACAATCCCTCCAAGGGAGAGCGGGTATGCCTTGTCCCTTATTTGTTAATAGGGCTTCGATTCCTAATTCATCCGTTTCTCCGGGGGCTCCTGGAGTTCTACCGCCTCCAGTTGCACAACCTTACGCCTGCCTCCATGCTGCATATCGCGGGATTCGTAGCCCTTTGTGAGTTGTTTTTGGGCTGTGAGGCTCATTTCGCTCTGTGGAAGAAGTTGTTCTGCCTTGTGCCCCGTTCTCAGAAGGGGTCGATATATCAAGTGGGCGGAGCCGAAGTGCGGCGTATTGCCGGGACCGGATACCTGTCCGGGACCCCAAAGAAGACGTCTGAAGACTGGCCTTTAGAATGGTTTTATATAGAAGACGTCCCCCTCCCGGATCCTATTCGTATCGGCCTTCCTAAGTTCGACAATGCCCCTTTGAAGAAGCACCGGAGCTGGCGTCCACGGAGGTCCCTAGAGGAAGATGACAGGGACATTCTTTACCTGATGAGCCGGATAAGTTTTTTAGCTCGATCCGGATTGACCATGATCGAGGTCATGGCCATATGCATCATGCGGGGGGTGCAGCCGCTTCAGTATAGAGGCCACCCCATGTGGGATTTCAACGGGGAGGATGACGCCACCCGCTACGGCCGTAAAGGGCTGGGATCGGTTGCTGATCTAATAAAGATCTTATCCACTTTGTACAAGGGAGAAGAGGAGGAATTCCTTCGTGTCAACCCGCGGGGCGGATTTTCTATGTACAATCCTCCGAGCTGGGTAAGCGGAGACTTTTTCTCGCCCATCCATTTCATATTTCCGCAGTTAAGTACTCAGTCTAGAGATTTCTATGCAGGAACTGCGCCAGGCTGTAAGGGAGATAAACAACTCCCCTCCACAACCCGAGGACCCTGGACAGTCCCTCGACCCGGCCTCCCAAGAGGATCCAGACATATCTGTGGAGCTGATCGATGGGGTGTTTTACCAATCGAGCAATGATAATGCTTTGGTGGCCATTACGGCCGATTACCCTGGGCTAGTTCCAGCCTCACAGGTGACTGAGACCAAAGTCCCAGCACTTCAAAAAGGGATCCGTCCTTGCGTGTTTTTGATCGCCGTATAACAGCCGTGTTTTGCAGGGGAGGTCCTCGAGGCAGAAGGCCGAGCCTGCGGCAACTGGACAACAAGGGGCCGCGAGGCCAGGCAGGCTGAAAAGACCCGCAGTCCGGATTGAGACACCGGCGCAGCGGTACGGCGTGCCGTCGTTATTGCAAGACATTATTCTCAGAGGCATATTAACGCCCATGCCTCCTTTTCAGTAAAAAGAGCGCTCGTCGGACTATACCCGGAGAGGCTACCAATCGCGCCTCCACAAGCCAGGCTCCAAGGCCGGATTCAGAGGCGGGAACGAACATGAGGCGTGCGCCGGGTGCCCCTCCGACAGAGGATGCGGATAAACTGTCCGCCACCCATTCCGAGGTGGAAAGTGCCATGAACCACAGGTGTCGCCGGACTGTTCTTCGTGACGCTTGTTTCTCCCAAGAGGCATTGGATGCCTTCAACTCGGGAGACACGCACCTCCGTGCCGCTCAAAATGGTCTAGCCAGAGCCACAAAGCAGTATGTAAAAGACATACGGGTGAGAAAATTTGGTGATTATATATATCAGTAGCCCCTGAGACTTGAAATAGTTAGGATAACTGATTTAAGGATCATTTGTTATGAAGGTTCTTACAGAGAAGAATACTCAACTGTCCCAGGAGCTGGAAGAGTGCAAAGCCCAACTTCAGGCCGCACTGGCCGCAGCAGGGGAGCCCAAAGAGACCCCCTCTGGTAACATATTCTTCAAATGATAAGTATCATATAGAATGCGGCGTGTATGCAGATCTGATGATAAAATTGCAGATGACACTAGAGTAAATCCGGATAAGCAACAGCTCCAATGCCAGCTGAAGGCCGGTGAGAACGTGCTTACGAGGGTGAGGCAGGAGAAAAATGATCTCCAAGATGCCAACACTAAGCTGGGCCTGGAACTACAAGATGTTCGTGCCCAACTGTCGGACTCTGTTAAGGAAAATCGGCGGCTTCGACGTGGCATATTTAGTAAGTGCTTGAACGAACTTTGAAAAAGAGTTCGGCAAGGAAGCTGGCTGACAGAGTTATGTTTATAGGTATGCTAACAGGTCGTCCTGCCGAGGAAATGCCCGGTTCAACGGGTGGCCTTCTTCCTGAGCTCTCAAAGCTGCACGAATGAGTTCGGCAGGTGATGCAAGGCATCGCCCAGGCCTTGTGGCCATCCGTCTCCATACCCGAAGGCCTTGGAGAGCTTGCAGAAAGGCTAAAGGGAGTGCGGCAGCGCTTCCGATTATGGAAGATATCGGCCTGCCGTCAGGGCGCCAGGGAAGCCTGGGAATTGGTGAAGACACGGTACACAAAGGCTGACCTGAAACACATGGCCGAAGTCGGACCTGTGGGGCCCGATGGGAAGGAGATCCCTGTGAGCTTAGTGTACGGCCAAGTAGAACTGGCCGCAAAGTATTCCCAACAGGACTGTAGACTAGACAGCCTATTGGATGGTATTGAAGAGGAATTCAACCAGTCAAATTGAATATGTAATTTTAAAGTGACATGTATAATGCCTTCTAGCCGGATTGTAGATCGTTTGTCGTGGCGGACCTTTTCGCTTCAACCTCGGGACCCGACAGTCCGGAGTGTATCCGAATACCCTCTCGGTTATGTAAGAACCGGGGCATGCGTGGAGACTAGGCGTAGGGGTCATTAGTGCTTTATCAGACAAGTGCCCAACTAGTTATGTTATATTACATGGGTAGTAAGAAACATCTTCCAAGGAGAATAGTTCCGTTAAGGGTTCCTTTCCCTGGGTAAGCATGCCCTAAAGTGCATGTCCGGACTGCGACAAGAAGCGCAGAAAAAGCATCTGGGGCAGATATGGATAATAAATAAAAGTCATCTTTTGTTCATCGACCGAATATTCCCTTAAGAATGCTAGCTTTCGGCTTCACCGAGTCTGAGGTACATGTCCGGCTGACCCGGCAGTAACAATCGCAGAGGTGCTCCCCTTATGCCCTAGCCGAATTAACGGGAATGTAGGGCATAAATACAAGAGCCAGACAACCCAGCTTGGCCAAAACTTAAGTCATATCGATGCATATAATGGTGAAAAAAGTTACATGCGGAAGTATAACACATGTGTTGGGCGTGAGGCCCAGGTAAATAATTTAAGCTTCTGTAAAAGAAGCCCCCAGGTATGAAGAGTGCAGCTAGCACATCTGTAATGTATGAGTGAGGCACAAGGTGACCCTTGAAGGCCTAGAGAAATAAAAGAAAGAAAGGGAAACAAGACAGATGATGCATATGCAGAAAATGGACAAAGGGAGGGGACTAACATAAAGTCTGGTGCTAGGCGTAGAATCTTCGGAGCCTGGCTGCATTCCATGGGTTTGGCTCGAGTCGACTAGTCGATGCATCCCGCAGTCAGTACGCTCCACCGGTCAGAACTTGGTCGATAATGAAGGGACCTTCCCATTTGGGCTCGAGCTTGTTCTTTTTCTTATCCGGCAGCCGTAGAACTAGTTCGCCAACGTTATACGTTTTGGCCCGTACTTCTTTGCTTTGGTATCTGCGAGCCTGTTGCTGGTAAAATGCGGAACGGGCTTTGGCTATGTCGCGCTCTTCCTCCAAGGTGTCCAGACTGTCCTGCCGACTGAGCTTGGCTTCTCTTTCTTTGTACATGCGCACTCGAGGTGAGTCATGAATTATGTCATAGGGCAGGACTGCCTCTGCGCCGTACACCATAAAAAACGGTGTATATCCGGTACTACGATTCGGCATGGTCCGCAGCCCCCAGAGTACGAAGTCGAGCTCCTCTACCCAGTGCGTGTCAGACTCCGTTAAGGAGCGCACTAATCTGGGTTTAATGCCGCTCATTATAAGACCATTTGCTCATTTGACTTGACCGTTGGTTTGTGGGTGATAGACTAAAGCATAATCGAGCTTGATGCCCATTTTGCTGCACCAGAGTTTTACCTCGTCGGCCGTGAAGTTTGTGCCATTATCAGTGATGATGCTGTGGGGGATGCCGTAACGGTGTACAACCCCGGATATGAAATCTATCACCGGTCCGGATTCAGCTGTTTTAACCGGTTTAGCCTCTATCCATTTGGTGAATTTATCCACCATGACCAATAAGTATTTTTTTCTTGTGGGTTCCCCCTTTAAGGGGTACAACCATGTCAAGCCCCCAAACCGCGAACGGCCATGTAATGGGGATTGTTTGGAGGGCGGTGGGTGGCATGTGGCTTTGATTTGCAAAGAGCTGGCAACCGGCGCAACGTTGGACCAAGTCCTGTGCATCTGCCCGGGCTGTTGGCCAATAGAATCCTGTACGGAAGGCCTTGCTTACAAGAGCCCGGGCTGCGGTGTGATGACCGCCGAGTCCGGCGTGAATTTCTGCCAAAAGGTTCCGCCCTTCCTCTTCGAAGATGCACCTTTGAAGGACTCCGGTAGCGCTTTTTTGTACAATTCTCCCTCATGGACCCTGTAGGCCTTGGATCGCCGCACTATGCAGCGTGCCTCATTTTGGTCCTCCAGAAGTTCCTGTCTAGTTAGGTAGGCCAGGAATGGTTCTGTCCACGGGGCAATAATGGCCATTATTTTGTGGGCTGATTATGTTATTTCGGTGGCGGAGCCTCCGATTGTGTCAGAGAGTTTGGTATCGGGTATTTTGGCTGGGTCCGGACTATTGTTACCGGTGTCCCCTTCCCATGCTACAGATGGCTTGAAAAGCCTTTCCAGAAATATGTTGGGAGGGACCGCGTCGCGTTTTGCGCCGATGCGGGCGAGGATATCCGCCGCCTGATTGTTTTCCCGAGCCACATGGTGAAATTCGAGCCCCTCAAACCGAGCTGACATTTTTAGGACGGCATTGCGATAAGCTGCCATTTTCAGATCCTTGGCATCAAAGTCTCCATTTATTTGGGATATCGCGAGGTTCGAATCCCCGCGCACCTCTAGGCGTTGAATGCCCATCGATACTACCATCCGGAGACCATGTAGAAGGGCATCATATTCGGCTGCGTTGTTGGAGTCCGTATACATTATCTGTAGTATGTATTGAATGGTGTCTCCTGTTGGGGACATCAAAATGACGCCAGCCCCCAGACCAACCAACATTTTGGAGTCGTCGAAGTGCATGATCCATTTTGAATATGTGTCGTACTCTTTAGGGAGTTCGGCTTCCGTCCATTCAGCGACGAAGTCAGCCAAAACTTGCGACTTAATAGCTCGCCGTGGCTTTTAAGTTATGTCGAACGGGAGGAGCTCAATGGCCTATTTGGCAATCCGGCATGTCGCGTCACAGTTGTTTATAATATCATTAAGTGGTACTTCCGAGGCTACCGTTATCGAACACTCTTGAAAGTAGTGTTGCAGCTTCCGGGATGCCATAAATACCGCGCACGCTATCTTTTGATAATGCGGGTACCGTGATTTGCATGGAGTAAGGACAGTGGACACATAGTAAATTGGCTTTTGAAGGGGGGATTTGTGTCTGTCCACTTCTCGCTCGACGACGAGCACTGCACTTACGACTTGATGAGTTGCCGCAATGTATAATAGCATTGGTTCGCCAATGTTTGGCGCGGCCAGGACTGGGTTTGTTGCCAATATGGCTTTGATTTTGTTGAGTCCGGCCGTGGCTGCATCCGTCCACTCGAAGTGTTCGGTGCGCCGGAGGAGCCGATAAAGGGGTAATGCCTTTTCGACCAAGCGGGAGACAAAGCGGCTTAGAGCCGCCACGCATCCAGTCAATTTTATATCTGCTTGAGGTCTGTTGGGGTAGCCAACTATGACAACGCTCGGATTTTGGCCGGATTAGCTTCAATACCTCTACTGGAGACAATGAATCCCAGGAGCTTTCCGGCCGGTACGCCGAAAACGCATTTTTCCGGATTGAGCTTGATGTCATATGTTCGGAGGTTGTCGAATGTGAGCCTCAAGTCGTCTACTAGAGTTTCGACATGCTTGGTTTTAACGACCACGTCATCTACGTATGTCTCCACTGCTTTGCCGATCTGGTTTGCCACACATGTCAGAATCATGCGCTGATATGTTGCGCCGGAGTTTTTGAGCCCGAAGGGCATTGTGTTGAAGCAGAATGGGTCGTATGGTGTGATGAATGCCGTTGCGGCTTGGTCTGGCTCTGCCATTTTAATTTGATGGTAGCCGGAGTATGCGTCAAGGAAACACAATGAATCGTGTCCTGCGGTAGCATCGATGATTTGATCGATGCGGGGGAGGGGGAAGGGATCCTTTGGGCAGGCCTTGTTATGGTCCTTAAAATTGACGCACAAGCGCCAGGATTTGTCCTTCTTTGGTACCATCACCAGGTTTGCTAGCCAGTCCGGATGTTTTATCTCTCTGATGAATCCGGCCTCCAATAGCTTGGCTAGTTCCTCTCCCATGGCTTGTCTCTTAGGTTCGGAGAAACGTCGAAGAGCCTGCTTGACTGGCTTGAATCCTTTTAGGATATTTAGGCTGTGCTCAGCCAACCTGCGTGGGATTCCTGGCATGTCTGAAGGGTGCCAGGCAAAAATGTCCCAGTTCTCGTGTAGGAACTCTCACAGTGCGGCATCGACATCAGGGTTTAATTGCGCCCCGATGGAAGCTGTTTTTGTAGGGTCCGTTGGATGGACTTGGAATTTGACTATTTCGTCCGCCGGTTTAAAGGAGGTGGACTTGGATCTTTTATCGAGTATCACGTTGTCCCTGTTCACCATGGAGCGCAGCGCAGTTAGTTCCTCGGTCGCTAAGGCTTCGGATAGTGCCTCAAGGGAAAGTGCAGCTGTCTTATTTTCGGTGCGGAGTGCTATGTCCGGATCACTAGCGAGAGTGATGATTCCGTTGGGCCCGGGCTTTTTGAGCTTCATGTACCCGTAATGGGGTATGGCTTGGAAGATTGTAAACGCCTCCCGCCCTAATAGAGCGTGGTATCCGCTGCTGAACGGGGCCACTAGGAATGTAATTTCTTCGGACCTGTAATTATCTGGCGTGCCGAATACCACGTCTAGTGTGATTTTTCCAGCACAGCGTGCTTCTCGACTGGGGATGATTCCTCTAAAGGTTGTGCTACTTTGCTCAATGCGGCTCTAGTCTATTTCCATCTTTTAAAGAGTTTCCTCATAGATGAGGTTTAATCCGCTGTCGTCGTCCATGAGTACCTTGGTGAGTCAAAAGCCGTCCAAGATTAGACTGAGGACCAGTGCGGCTGGTGCTCGGACTATTCGGAATTTAGGTTCGCCACTGGCATTGAAGGTAATAGCCGTGTCACTCCAAGGATTTATTTCTACTATGTGGCAGATTTCGGCCATGCTGCGGAGTGTTCGCTTGCGTCTATTATTTGACACGAAGGTCTCAAAGACCGTTAACACCGTATTGTTGTCCACGGGATGGTGCTCTGTGGTCTTTGGGAGGAGTATATCCTCACCACTTTTGGCCACCTACCGGAGTATCCAACATGCTCTAAGGTTGTGCGTTGGTATTGCATCCAATGTACTATGAATTTTGCAGGGTCCGTTGAGCCATCCCTCCAGTACGGTTCCTTGCCCCGTAGAGGGTTTTTGCTTTTTGGTAGTTAACCCAGATGTATTGTGATAATGCACCCTTTTATTTCGGACTGGGTTTGTATTCAGGGCCGGATTATCCCACAATTTTATTTCGGTTTTCCAGGCGCTTTCCATCGCACAGTACTTTCATACTATGGACACCAAGTCGGTAAAGTGTGTAATTTCGCGACGACTTATGGCGTTGAGGATTCCCTTATCCGTGCAATTATTGCAGAAGAATGAAATTGTGTCTTCCTCGCGGCAGTCCTTTATCATGTTCATGACCAGGAGGAATCTGGCCCAGTAATGGTGTACTGTTTCTTTGCGCTCTTGCCTAATTTGGGATAGATCGCGTATGTTTGGGTGGGTGGGTGGAATTGAATCTGAATCCTCACCCAATCTGAGACTCAGGGGCCAAGGAGTTTCCAAACTCGAAAGTTTGGATTCTTGGATGTTTTCCGATGAATCTAGCCCGCTGCCTGATTCTAGGTTCAGGCCTTGAGTGACGTCCTCCCCTCCGCGGGTATCCGGCTTGGAGGGATCGGGAATCTGGACATAGCTAGTCCTTAAGATAGATGAAGGGTTGCCGCATTGTTCCTCCACCACTGCAACGTGATGGGTGACGTGGGGAGAGTTGATCTCTCTCAGATCGGGTTTAGGCCCAATCTGATCATAGTCTGTAGCGACTCCCAGGGCGGCGATGCGATCCAAGAGCTCGTTCAGGGAAGAGAACTCCATTGGATCTAACTGCTCGGCGAGTTCCGAGTTGACGTGAAGATTGCTTTTGATGACCCGAGAAGTCATCATCAGCGCAGCGGCCGAACAGGCGGTCATAAGAAAACCACCTAGCCGGAGAGTTTGGCCGATAGCCAAAGCTCCCTCAGCAATAGTGTCGTCTTTAAAGACGGGATGAGACATCCTTCCTGGTGGCGACGGCATAGCGGAACTCTCAATGAAAGCACCAATGTCGGTGTCAAAACTGGCGGATCTCGGGTAGGGGGTCCCAAACTGTGCGTCTAGGCCGGATGGTAACAGGAGGCAGGGGACACGATGTTTTACCCAGGTTCGGGCCCTCTTGATGAAGGTAAAACCCTACGTCCTGCTTGATTAATATTGATGATATGGGTAGTACAAGAGTAGATCTACCACGAGATCAGAGAGGCTAAACCCTAGAAGCTAGCCTATGGTATGATTGTATGTTACGGTTGTTGTCCTACAGACTAAAACCCTTCGGTTTATATAGACACTGGAGAGGGTTAGGGTTACACAAGGTCGGTTACAAAGGAGGAGATATCCATATCCGTATTGCCTAGCTTTGCCTTCCACGCCAAGTAGAGTCCCATCCGGACACGAGATGAAGTCTTCAATCTTGTATCTTCATAGTCTAACAGTCCGGCCAACGAAGATAGTCCGGCTGTCCGGAGACCCCCTAATCCAGGACTCCCTTACTTGCCATTGGAGAAGTTCTTAGCTTTGGGTTCGATCTTGCGGTTTCCTTTCCCAGTGACAGAAGGGGCAGCAAGGCATGTATTGTATTGTTGCCAACACTACAAAAAAATACACTTCCGTGATGATACGTGTTTGTCACAGTAGGTCGCATTTTTTGTCATGCATGTACATCCATGACAAATTTATGATAGAATCAAGATAGTCATACATGTGCTGTCGTAGAAGTGTTCCATGACATTACCATAATTATCATCACGGAAGTGTCCACTTCCATGACGATAAATCACGCGTCACAGAAGTCCTTTCATCAAGGGTGACCGACACGTGGCATCCACCGTAACGGAACGCCGTTAAGCTATCGGGTCGGGTTTTGGATCCGATAACCCGTTAACAGCCCCGACCAATGGGAAATTTCCACGTGTAAAATTCTTATTGGTCGGACGAAACACGTGTCAGCTCGTCAGTGGGTCAGATAGGCGCCTATGATACGTCGACACATGGCACGGCCCAACAGAGGCCCATTCCTGTGAAAAGGCCGGGCCGTTTGACTTGGTCAAAAGGTGGCAGGCTGGCCCATGTAAAGCCTGTTAACGGCCTATTCGCATATAGCCCATTTACAACCTGCTAACCAAAGGCCCGTTACGCCCTATCCAAATTAGGCCCAGTAGCATCATCTGGGCCACCCAATATGATTCCAGCCCGTTTTCACTTCTGGCCCATGTATGGCCCATGATGTCTTTTGGCCCATATGAGGCCCTTTGTAACTCTTGGCCTATTAACGGCCCGTGGTGAAATTGGCCCGTAATGAACAGTGTATCACTTTACACCCATTAACGGCCCATGGTGAAACTGGCCCATAATGAATAGTGTATCACTTTATACCCATTAATGGCCCGTTATTCCGTTGGGCCGTTTCCAGCCCATGTTATCTTTCGGCCTTCTCAGAGCCCATTTATTCTTGGGCTCATTTCCAGCATTCGTTTACTTACGGCCCGTTACTATCATTTTCTGCTTGTGGCCCAAATTCAGCCCGTGGTTACAGTCGGACCGTTTGTGGTCCGTTAATACGTTGGGCCATTTTCATAGCGTCATCAAATACAGCCTATTAACGATGGCCCGTTATGGTCGGCCCATGAATGGACGATTCCAACTCTAGCCCGTTTACGGCCATAATGCGGCCTGTTATTGGCCCATGTTTGGCCATCGATCATACTGCCCATAGAAGGCCCATTGTTTCTACGGCCCTTAGAAGGCCCACTGTTTCTACGGCCCGTAGGAGGCCCAGTGTCACTACAGTAAATATTAGCCCATTGTTATTGTGGCCTAGTTTTAAAAAATAGGTTATTGCAGCCACTAGCAAACCGCAGAAAAAGAACTGCAATGACTAGAAGCAAACAAATAAACAAGACAACAAGGAAATAAATAAGCAAGCAACTTACGCTAGGCTATCACGGCTATCACACATATTACATCCACTGGGCATCAAAGTTCGCCACCAGTGCAAATAAACACGCCGACAAAAGAATATACAAAACTGAGAGCACTTCAGAAGGCACTAGGCCTGGCCAGATCGCCCCCCCCCCCAATCAGCTGAAGAAGCTGAGTAGACCTCAGTTGTGTCAACGATAGATGCATCAACACTAGATTTAAGGCATGATGGTGCGCATGGTAGTCCTTTGACATCTGCATTGCATCTTTGACTTCAAGTTGGAGCTGAGCTGAAGCAAGCCTTTCCGCTTTAAGTTGAGACTGAAGAAGTCGAACTGATTGAGCCAGTGACTGCATAGAGGTTGTCTCACACCTGCTGGTGAGTAGCTTCAACTCACTGTCTTCATCAAGACAGGACCTTGGGGTCATCTCGCTGTCCTCAAGATGGTTTGGCTCACTATCTTCCCTAAAGTTCTGCCTAGCGTAAGAGATACGAGTCTGAAAGAGAAACAAGGAGACACGTAACAGGTTTCACAATTATATAAGCAAATAAATGGATCTGTTCTGCATAAGAACATGTTTTTACAACTACAATTTGAAACTGGTAGTTGTTGCAAACATCCAATCAGATGTAAACAGCAAAGCAAACAACAATGGAGGAAATGATGCCTATCCAAATCTATACTAGAACAAAGTTTGAAGGCTTGAGAAGGATGAACTTACATTACATGTTAACCCGGGCTAGACAAAGCCCTTCTCCATGTTGATGGAAGGATAATTCAATAAATTCCCCAAAGAAAATTCTTTATAAGCGTTGCCATTATTCTACATTTTGCAAAGAGTAAATATAGATCAAATAATATTGGAAGAAACAGAGGATAATGAAGCTCAGGTGCAGACTGATGATACATAATCAAATAGCAATTAATTAAGTACAGCATTACAAGGCAAAAGGGAGAGAGGTACTGACAAGAGCAATGCAGAGCCCATTATTGTTTTGAGATAGTATGATCCTTTGAGCAAGGAGATTCATCTGAAATTAGTTTTCATACAAGAGAGAATTTAAGGCACAAGCAGAAATTTAGGAGTTCAAATTTTGAATTGATATCATAGACAGTACCTGACGCTGGGCTCCCAGCAGTTCTAATAGGGGTTTGGCCACTGGAGTAGGGGTAAAGTGTGGTACAGTTGGGCCTGTGTTTTCTGTGGCTGTTGATCTATCTGATTTAACAGGTATCACTACCTTTTCCAAATACCTAGTTTGTACTCCTTGATGACCTGCACTCACCCTCTTCCTTTTGGACACCTATTACGAAAGAACAACATTTGACTGGAAAAACATAGTGTGACAACACATGGAATAGGTATAGAAAATGGATAGGTATGGCATATACTCATATATGATGCTTAAACTAAGAAGATGGTGTAACAAAGTAGAAGTAATGCAAGAGGTCAGAAGCAAAATATGTGCGACCAATACAACTTTGCAAAGTTAGAGCAAGCACCTTGATGGGTGAATAAGATAGGCCATCCTCCACCATGCCAAGTTTGTTAGGCAGTGGATCATTCCGCAATATTCCTCTCGTGTGCCCATTCTCATATTCATTTTGATAATGTTCAATATCTGACATGCATGAAAACATAAAAACAAGTGAGATTTTCTTTGTAATACAGAAGTGATTCTAATCCAATACTACCTCCCTGTAAACCCCTTTGTGCTATCTCTGCAATTCTTTTAAAAGATGCCATGCATGTTGTAATTTGTTGTGTGCATTAATATAATGTGGCCTACTACTCAAAATATGAGAGCTCCAGAAGTGATGACACTTCGCAGATGATAGCTTCAACATATAGTAAAGAAGAACAAGTCGACCTGACCTGACAGATTCAAAATATACTAAGGGAGAACAACTCGACCTGACCAGTCGACCGCAAGAGAAGAGTATCATCTTAAAGAAGAGCAGAAGAGCAAGCAGATTGAAGATATTACAAGTCTTTTAATACAATGTCGGTTGGCCACCCATGATGAACCAGAGCACACAGAGAAATACTATTCTTTCTAGTCTCTCCATATGTGGCTCACATGCATTTCCAAACTAAAGTAGGAACATTTAGCTAACCAATTAAACATCTCTCAGTTTTACTAATATCAGCAATAATATCAAATATGAATTTGTACAACTAAGCTTGTTTAGCTCGATGGGTGGAGCAGTGCTATTACGACACGAACCACGTAGGCTGATTGTGGTCATCATAAAATGGGGAAAACATAAGCATGATGAGTACAGTGTTGACTGTGGCAGTGGGATGTCAGATCTGAAGCTGCAAACCGCGCAAAGGGTAGTTAGCAACCGATGTTTGCTTTGAAATAACAACTAAGATTTGGTATGGACAAGAAAGTATGGTCAACAAGTGACAAAGAAATGCAATTATGTTGTCTCTCTATATGTCGCGACATGCATTTGGAAACTCAAGTGGGACCTTTAGCTAACCAATTAATGTGTCGGTTAACTAATATCAGTATCATATCACAATCATATTTGAACAACTAAGCTTTCGAATTCTGAGTGTTGTGTTGTTTAGCTTGAAGGGTGGAGTAATGATAGTACGACAGAAAGCACCTACGCATATCATAGTAGAGTAGATAAAACAGGAAAACCCTAAGTATCAGGAGAAAAATCAGGAAAGAGGAACTAGCTGGACCAGTGGGTGGCGCACATGCTTTTCGAAACGAATATAGGAACATTAGGTGACCAATTAAACGTTCTCTGTTTTAGTGATATGAGCATCATATCAGATTCGTATTTCAACACGTAAGCTTTGGGTTGAGGTCTTGAGGAGCAGTGCTAGCACGACACGAAGCACCTACGATGATGGTAGTGAATATAAAGGGGGGAAACCATAAGCTTTATGAGTATAGTGGTCGTGCCATGGAGGATCTGAAGGTGCAAACCGGACAAAGCTACTTCGCAACCAATGTTTGCTTTCAACTATCCACTACGATTTGGTACGGACAAGAAAAGTACAGTAAACAAATTACGATCTATTTTCCGGGTGAGATCAATAACTTAAGCACATATGGAAGAGTACCACCTCTCTTGCGACGCCGTGTAGGCCTATGCTGATACGTTGAGGGTGTTGCAGGTGCGATGGCTGTCAGCGGCAGGGAAGAAGACTTTAGACGGCAGACGGCCGGGTCAGGGGATATATCATGTTGCCATGGACGAGGCGGTCGTAGGAGCGGCAATGGCAAGGTGGACGACGGCGTCGATGAAGCGAGAGGAGGCGATGAAAGGATCCTGGTCCAGCATCGTGGATGAGAGACGTCCATCTCTTGCAGTGGACGACGGGGTAGGGGTAGCGGCTCCGGCAAGGTGGAGGATGGGGTGGCGGACGGAGGAGGCTGGCCACAGTGCGGAGGTTGTCGTGCCGCCGACGGTGTATGAATGGGGAAATGGAGGGGAGGGGGGTCTCAAACTTTGGGACGCGCTTCTCTGAAATGGGGGAAAGTTACGAACTTATCCCTCGTTTAAAATTTTGGGACATCGCGTTGGTTGGCGATAGGACGGTAATCTCGCATCTCCCAAATATTTGTCGGTAACTATTTCGGGCGAGGAGAGGGTGTTTTGCCACCCACGGTTGGCGCCCATGGTGTATGAACAGGGCTGACAGGTAGGGCGGTTGTGTCACGTCTGATGGAAGTTACACATCTGCCCCTATTTAAAATATTAGCCTACATCGATTTCGGGCGAGGAGAGGGTGTTTTGCCGCCCACGGTTGGCGCCCATGGTGTATAAACGGGGCTAACAGGTAGGGCAGTTGTGTCACGTCTGATGGAAGTTACACATCTGCCCCTATTTAAAATATAAGCCTACATCGATTTCGGACGAGGAGAGTTTGTTTTGCCGCCCACCGTGTATGAATGCGGAAATGGATGAAGAGACACATGTCTTTCGGACGAGCTTGAATCAAATGTGTTTTGCCGCCCACGTTTGGCGCCCACCATGTATGAATGGGCTCAAAGGCCGTCGTGTCACGTCTGATTGAAGTTACTAGTCTACCCCTATCGACAGAAGTGTAAATCCTATCGATAAGGATGTCAAGTGTCAGGGGTAGACAGTAATTTCCATCTCGCAAACACTTGCTTCGAGCAGCCCACAAATTATAGTGGGTGTTTAGCCGCTTCGTTCAAAACTTGGGAGAATTAGCATTCACGTTTGCCCTGGGACCTGGCAAACTAAATTCAAATCCAATTTGTATTCGATTACGAATATCCACAGATAATTATACGTTTTGTTATTTATTTCTTCAAAACCACAACAAAGATTTATTCCACCTTTATATATGATTATGATTTAGAAATGTCGTGATCTTCGAATTCAGTAGGTTGGATACACTCTGAGTCAAACAGTTATTTCATCCAATACAATATGCTCACACGGCAAACAGTTCACCTTATGTCAATCATACAAGTACTAAGGATTACCTCGCCTAAAAAATTTGGATCATTACAACACATGGATAACATAGGGGGTCTTGCAACATAATCCATTCAGAGACATGACACAACATGCAAGTACAATAATCAAATGAAATTTTCAACTAGTATCTAAAGAAGAACCGGGATTATCTTGGGCTTCAGATAGCAGAAACAGCAGGACCTCCTCCGTCTTCAAATGCAACATTCTTACTTCCTCCAATTCTTGGGTTGCTTGCATAATGCGTGCCGCTAATTCCGTAATTTCCAGCCTCAAGATAAATATTACCTCATTCATGGCAGCCACACCATCTCTTTCTGCCTCTAGTAGAGCCTCAAGCACTATAATATCTGTGCTCAGACTGCTCTCCGGCGGTGTTGCCTCTGAACTACTACCATCTGGTAACATGGATGGCGCACTGCTTCCACAAATAGATTCTGGGGTTGTACATTGTGTCCTAGTGTGAACGGCATCCTAAAAGGTTTCCACTGGACATCAGTAAGAGATAGTTATCATATGATCCAGGCAGTAAGCTTGCATGGTAAACGACGGACGAATTATTACCGAGCATGGCAAACTATATTTAAATGGTTCGAAGCAGCATCAGCTAGAAAGAAATTAAAATGGTAAGATGAAACTAGGGATGTAAGTGGCAAATAAGCGAAATCCGCCAGTCCCATCTAGTTAGTTTTTGCTACCTCCCTAGTTCATTTTCCTCAAAAAAACAAAAATTCTTTTGAACTATCATACCACTAGTGGACTTTAATCGGGATTAAACCGGACCCAGTTGACATCCCTAGTTGAAAGGGAGTGTACAACCACTATATTGGAGTTGCCAAGGCATCTAAGCAGTTGAAATGATCTGAGAAAGCACTTAACAGTGTGGCCTCATATAAACTACGAAGACAATCTTGTGATGAAGTTGAGAGGAAAAGTTAAGGACTCAAATGAAATAGGCATGCATTTCTTTATGATAGTACAGTAGGCACTGCTGACATATTGGCCAACTCAGGTATAGCGTAACAACAAATAAGCATTCGAATCAAGCAATACAGCAAAGCAGACAACTGAACTATTTGTAATTCGGTAGGATTACACGTTGAGGGCACAAGCCAAGAAAGCAGCCCACTCGCATTACATTTCACATGTACTAAAACACACTGGCTTACCATATGTTGCTGTGAAGCCTAGTTGCTGTTGCAATGTTCTTTGAAGATATTGTCAGCATCACGTGGTTGCAAATCTAGTTGTTGTAGTTTATTCTGCACCATCTATTTAGGTAAAATTAATTTTAATCGCATGCACGGGTCTGAATTGATCATCAATGGTTCATCTAAACTAATGAAAGAAGGGTGTGTGCATACACGACAATACTCCCTTCGATTCTTTTTACTTTGCGTATAACTTTTTCTCAGTTTTCTCGTATTAGTCTACGCGTTGCCGATTCCTAGCACTCGTTTCCTTTTGTGCCCCGCCCCATCCGCCTCTGCCCTAATTAATTGGCAAATTAGTCTAGAAAAATTAAACCAGTGCCCTCCTTGGTATGCGGGTCAAGAGTTATGCGCAGAGTAAATAGAATCGGAGGGAGTATATCTGCTTCCCTCTATTTTTATGCTTGTTTGAGGTGCCATCCCCAAAAGAAAAAATATTTTGCTTGATGGGATTGGCAGCTCCATAATTAATAGAAGCATCAAATTAGTCATGCAGCTTGGGAAGATCAAGAACACACAAACAAGTAATGAACAGAGGCTCGAAGTAGTGATGTAATAGCTAGCATCAGAAAATGTAGGGTAAAACGAACAAAAAGCAGCGGAACCACATGATGTGTAATTAAGCATAGAGAACATTAAGCAGTCTGATGGAACCAACAGGTGGCGTCAGAACAAAACTAAAGCATATTAACTATATGTGCACTGGTATGTAATTTAGCACATGTAACATGTTCACTGCCAGAAGTATGGCCCTACAGGTGCAAGCAGAATAACACGTCTCATGAAAAACTGAATGATGCCCTGAAGAAATTCAAAGGTGCGGTTCTTATGCTAGGAAAGTGAACATAGGCGCTGACCATTGGATAATAGTACTTGATTCTCGGCGGCGTATGGGTATCGTTGTCATACTTGATAGCTAAGGATCGTCGATGGTTGAGGGAGTCCTGGATTAGGGGGTCTCCGGACAGCCGAATTATATCCTTTGGCTGGACTGTTGGACTATGAAGATACAAGATTGAAGACTTCGTCTCGTGTCTGGATGGGACTCTACTTGGCGTGGAAGGCAAGCTAGGAAATGCGGATATGTGTATCTCCTCCTTTGTAACCAACCTTGTGTAACCCTAACCCTCTCTGGTGTCTATATAAACCGGAGGGTTTTAGTCCGTAGAACAACTACAACATACAATCATACCATAGGCTAGCTTCTAGTGTTTAGCCTCTCCGATCTCGTGGTAGATCTACTCTTGTACTACCCATATCATCAATATTAATCAAGCGGGACATAGGGTTTTACCTCCATCAAGAGGGCCCGAACCTGGGTAAAACATTGTGTCCCCTTCCTCCTGTTACCATCCGCCTTAGACGCACAGTTCGGGACCCCCTACCCGAGATCCGCCGGTTTTGACACCGACATTGGTGCTTTCATTGAGAGTTCCTCTGTGTCGTCGCCGTTAGGCTCGATGGCTCCTACTATCATCGATGGCGATGCAGTCCAGGGTGAGACTTTTCTCCCCGGACAGATCTTCGTGTTCGGCGGCTTTGCACTGCGGGCCAATTCACTTCGCCATCTGGAGCAGATTGAAAGTTACGCCCCTGGCCACCAGGTCAGGTTTGGAAGCTTAAACTACACGGCCGATATCCGTGGAGACTTGATCTTCGACGGATTCGAGCCTCTGCCTTGTGCGTCACGCGGTCACGATGAGTATGATTTAGCTCTACCATCGGATAGTGTTCAAGAGATCGCACAGGCAGCCGCTCTGACCCTCAATTCGGAGCCAGGTGCGCCTTCCGCGAACAGGTGGATGGACCCCGCCATGGAGGCCTTACCCTCAGCGGCGATCGAGCCAAACATTGACCTTACCTTGCACGAGAGTCGTGTTGTTAAACTGCCGGATCCTTCTCCGGCCACAAACTCCGAACCGCCTGCGCCCGTTCCTGTCGAATCCGATTGGGCGCCGATCATGGAGTTTACCTCCGCGAATATTTTTCAGCACTCACCCTTTGGCGACATACTGAACTCATTAAGGTCTCTCTCCTTGTCGGGAGGATCCTGGCCGAACTATGTCCAACAGGACTGGGATGCGAACGACGAAGAAATTCGAGGCCCACCCACCACCCACTTAGTAGCCACTGTCGATGACTTAACCGACATGCTCGACTTCGACTCCGAAGACATCGACGGTATGGACGATGATGCGGGAGACGCAGAGGAACCACTGCCCATAGGGCACTGGACGCCCACTTCACCACATGACGTATACATGGTGAACACACCAAAAGAAAACGACGACAAGGAATGGAAGGACGCAACGAAGGGTTGTCCCCTCGAGAAGCAGTCAAAGTGGCGGCGTAAACACCGCTCCAAATCCCGCCTCGACAGAAACAACGATCATACAGACCCAGCGTTAGAGCAGGGGGGCCATTACCGGACCATGGCAACACGAAGGATCAAGCCGAACAACCTGACTCTGTCAAAGATAATAGTCCGGACCACTTCACACCGGACAGACACCCAGAGCAACAGAATGTCCGTCAAAGGCTTGTTGCCACCGCGAGGAGTATAAAAGAGCAGAAGCAAAGACTCAAGGCTGCACAAGACACACTCAGAATCAGATGGAGCAAAGTACTCAACGCAGCAGCGAAGTACGGCGGTAATCGCCCCACCAAGAGCTACCCGAAGCAGAAGTTGCTACCCGAATTCGATGAGGAGGGCTTAGATCCCCCGCAACCAAAAATTAAAACGGCCACCTAGCCGGATAGACGACCTCACGGCCAACATGGGCGGCAAGCAATGCCGCACATAAGACAATACGCGATCCACGTGAGGGCTCGCATCAAAAGGACGACGCAACCAGATCCATCTATGGACCACGCAGGCGTGCTCCAGCATACGATGCAACACAACCAACATCTGAACATTATGGTACACCCAGATACAGGGGTGCCGCACACCCCCTATGTTTCACCGACGAGGTACTGGACCATGAATTTCCAAAGGGATTTAAACCCGTAAACATAGAGGCATACGACGGAACAACAGACCCTGGGGTCTGGATTGAGGACTATATCCTCCATATCCATATGGCTCGAGGAGATGATCTCCACGCCATTAAGTATTTACCCCTCAAACTCAAAGGGCCAGCTCGGCACTGGCTTAAAAGCCTCCCCGAAAGCTCCACTGGAAGCTGGGAAGAGCTCGAAGACGCTTTTCGGGCAAATTTTCAATGGACTTATGTCTGACCTCCGGACGCGGACGATTTGAGTCATATAACTCCACAGCCCGGAGAGTCAGCCCGAAAGCTTTGGAACAGGTTCCTTACTAAAAAGAACCAAATAGTCGACTCTCCGGACGTCGAAGCCTTGGCAGCTTTTAAGCATAACGTCCGTGACGAATGGCTTGCCAGACACCTCGGCCAAGAAAAGCCAAGAACAATGGCAGCATTAACAAGCCTCATGACCCGCTTTTGCGCGGGTGAGGATAGCTGGCTAGCCAGATGCAGCACCAGCGACCCCAGTACATCCGAAGTTAGAGATGGAAATGGGAAATCACGGTGCAACAACAATAATAAACGCCGGAATAAAGAAGATAGCACGAAGAGCACAGTAGTAAACGCCGGATTCAAAAGCTCTCGGCCAAGTCAGCAAAAGCCGCCCTCTAAAGGCGCCAGAGACGAACTGTCCAGCCTAAACAAAATTCTGGACCAAGTATGTCAGATCCATAGCACCCCCGGTAAACCCGCTAATCATACCCACAGAGAATGTTGGGTCCTCAAGCAGTCTGGCAAGCTCAATGCCGTATACAAGGGGGAAGATACACCAAGCGAAGACGAGGATGAGCCTCTCAAGCAAGACACTGGGGAACAAAGAAAATTTCCACCAGAAGTCAAAACAGTAAACGTGTTACACGTGATAAAGGGGAGAAACAAAGCGGCACTCCCAGATAAATATGCCCAAGAGCCTATCACCGCGGAGTCCTGCCATTGGTCGTTTCAACTGATCACTTTTGACCATCAGGATTACTCAGCAAGTATCCGGCGTGCAGGATGGGCTGCCCTGGTATTAGATCGAATAATTGACGGATACCACTTTACACGAGTCCTGATGGATGGCGGCATAAGTTTAAACCTAATATACCAGGATACAATCCGCAAAATGGGGATAGACTCAGCGAAAATTTGCCTAAGCAATACTACCCTTAAAGGAGTAACGTCAGGCCAAGGGGCTCATTGCACGGGCTCCCTGCTACTAGAGGTTATATTCGGCTTCCCCGATAACTTCCGTAGCAAACATTTAACATTCCACATTGCTCCGTTCCAAAGTGGCTATCAAGCACTACTTGGACGTGAAGCTTTCACTCGCTTTAATGCAATATCGCACTATGCTTCCCTTACGCTTAAGATGCCCGGTCCACGTGGCATCATTACAGTAAATGGAAATATTAAGCGATCCCTGCGCGGAGAAGAGAGTGCGACTGCCTTGGCAGCCGCACACTAAAAAGGGCCTCACCAGCTAAAGCATTTGATAGGTCGTCAAGACCACAGACACGGTTAGACGAGTCCGGCGCAGCCATATGTAACTCACGCAGGTTTGATAAGCCACACCCCTATTACAAATACAAGGGGCTCAACGCGCGCAGACAAGTGGCAATTTTTACTCATCTTGAATTATACATGGTTTCTTCAAACCTACCTTTTTGCACGACAACTTTTCACCTAAGTTTCTCGCTTTTACAGATGACCATCGTGCTACACCCGTCCAGGATACGGCACAACGGAGACACGGGCACAGACGTGCAGCAGGGACCCGCCCCAAGGATTCTTTTTAGATTAAGACCTTGTGTCAACCTTTTTTACTGTCTCTTGTTGATACACATCCCTCGGATTCTCAGTACAATTGAGAAGGATGCTGGCATCTTGGCATGTGGCCACGTCAGAATAATGCACGTACCTGGACACCAGGGGCTTCTTACAAAGGGCACTATTTAGGCCCGGTTTATACCATAAAGACCGAATACCTTAGGGAGTGTTCGGTGTCGCGAGTTTGGCCTTATATGCATCAGCTCCGAATCATGTCTTTGGTCAAATGTTGGGTTTGCTCGGCTCCTATGTTTTGGTACCTTACGTTCCGCTCTATCGGCTAAGGTAGCACTATGAGAACTACTGCGATTGTGCCCCGGGTCATCCGGACGAGCACCTCAGTAGAGAAAGCCGAAAACTGACTGTCATGATATAGCATGAGACTGGTCAACCACTCGATGACCTATCGGAATGTTAGAATTCCTCCGCCTTAACGAAGGGCCGTTTCCCGGCCAGGCATGTACGCACCCTGAATTCAGGAGAGTGCGGAGCCACCAGGGGCTATATAGTAGCCCCACCGTCAAACTCCTATGGCTAAGTGAAAGTGTTAAAGCATTATAGTCCGGTTGCCTCGTTCGCTGCGCTATCACCTCCTTAATAGGACCAAGACATTGGGTTAAGTGTGAACACGCGTCTTCTACGAACACCTCTGCATTATATGCGTGGGGGCTGAAGCCGACGACTGCAATCTTTCAGGTTATACACATGTATACATAAACGGACGCACATGAGGCATCATATTACTTTCAGGCAAAAGTATAAACACGGCCTTAATAAATTTCATAAAAACATTGTGTTTACAATGGAAATACATGTCACTCAAACATAATATTCTTCGAGCACTGGGCCTCTATCAAATGATCACCCTCGAGAACCTCTTCAAAATGGTGCTCGACAGCCACTCGGCCTATGGCCGAACCCTACGCCGCAACAGTGGTAGCATCCATCTCCACCCAGTATGCTTTAACATGGGCAAGGGCCATCCGCGAGCCTTTTATGCACGCCGACCTCTTCATCGCATTGATGCGCGGCACCGCACCAAGGAACTGCTATACTAAGCTGAAATAGTTGTTTGGTTTCGGCTTTTCTGGCCACAGCTGATCCACGACAGACCTCATGGCGAATCCGGACAACCTATTCAATTCGGCCCATTCGGCTAGCTAATCAGTCAATGGAAGTGGATGCTCTGGAACGTTGAATTGCGACCAGAACAGCTTGTCCACTTCACGATCTGTTTGACCTTGGAAGTATTTGGCTGCATCGGCAGCGCTCGCCGCCAAGTCCATATATGTCACACCCTAGCTAGTTATGCATTAGAGTGTTGCATCATGTTTACTCATTCATCAGAAACTTGAAATGGGGATGACAGAACCCCCAGTCCCCTCTGAAACCAACTAGGGTTTACTAAAATAATTTTTCAATGAACCTGAAATGCCCTTCTAAAATGCCCATCATTTTTGCTTTGGTTCAGAACCTCTGCCAAAAGTGGTGCACATTTTCCTAGGCCATCCTAGGGTTTTGAATTAAATCATAACTATTTGAATTTGGGCATTTAAAATTATATAAAATATTTAAATGCTCAAATATCTCCAAACTAAAATGTTTCATGTTGGAAATAATCCAACTATGGACCAGGAGTAGTTTGGTGATTTTTGGAGTTGCCTAGGTATTTTATTTAATTCAACAAAGTCGCAGTTATATTAAATAAAAACAGAAATAAAGAAAGGGGAAGACTTACCTGTGCGGCCCAGCCCAGCCGGCCCAGCACTGTGCTGGCCCGTGCCAGCCAGCTGCTTCCCCTCGCCAGAGCAGGCAGGGAGGTGAGCATGGCGCGCCCGAGCTCGCCACGCACCACCCAGCCTCTCTGCATCGCCCTGGTCGC
This sequence comes from Triticum aestivum, assembly GCF_018294505.1. Lineage (NCBI taxonomy): Eukaryota > Viridiplantae > Streptophyta > Magnoliopsida > Poales > Poaceae > Triticum > Triticum aestivum. Next base: position 98,421,798 of record NC_057803.1, read on the forward strand.
CATTGCGCCGCGTGGATCGTCTTCTGGTCGCCGCCCCGACCTCGCCGACACCCCATTCACTCTCCCCCGGCTCTCCCTCACTCTCTCTCTCTCACGGCCGAAGCTCACCGTCGCCGCCGTTCGCCTTAGCCACCGTCTCCGACCACCCCTCGCTTCCCCGACCAGCTCAGAAGCTCCGCCTCGACTCCTTCTTCCTCCCCACCGCTCCACGGGTCCCCGGAAGCCCTGCATCGCCGCCACGTCGCCGTTCCCCCCTTCGGACTCCGACCACCGTCGCCGTCAAATTCGTCGTCTCCGACGCGTCCCCGAGCCCGCTTCGACGCCCACTGCAACCGCGGTGAGCTACGCCACCGTTTCCCCCTTCTCCCCTGCTCTCTCCCGACCCCTAGGCCCTAGCCCCACCGCGGCCGAAAGCTTCACGCCGCCGGCGATGTCGCCGTCGTGGCCACGATCGCCGTAGCGCCCAACCGAGCACGCCATCGTGCTCCACATCTCACTAGGAGCACGTAGCACGCTCCAACACCCCCCCTAACACTCTGCAACACCGTTCCCGTGCACGACCGAACCCCGGCCGCCGCAGCCGAGCTCGCCGCCGTCGACTCCGGCCACCCCGACCCCAACGGACTCCGCCAAGAGCCGCGGGTCGTCCTCAGCTTCACTCCGGTGGCCTCCGCGGTTCATTTGGTGGCCGAAACGACCAAAACCACTATCGCCGCCGCACTGATGGTCGCCGCCGGCCAGAACTCCGGCGAGCTGACATGGCCTAGTTAATTAGCCACTAAACCACCACCTACTGACGCTGACAAGTGGGCCCCAGGGCTTAGTCAAAGCTAACCAGCCCGGGTCAACACGGGATTAGCCCCTGTGTCACTGACGTGTGGACCCCACACGTCAGGTTTGACCCGAGCCAGCCCTGTTGACCTGCTGATGTCACTGTGACGTCAGGCTGACGCAGTAAATGATATTTCTGGATTTAAATTAAATCAGGAAATTCCAGAATATTAATTAAACTTCAAAAATTCATAACTTTTATTCTGTAACTCCAAATTGGACAAACTATATATGAAAAATGATCAGAAAAATCCAATCTATCCATCTGTACTATTTTCATGCATGATCCAACAAGTTAAATGGATGTTTTAATCAGAACAAGGAAAAACACTTTAAAAGGCCATATTTGAAATTGAAATTTGAATCTTTGACTCAAATTTGTTCAAACCCTTCTGGCTTTAGTTGCATTAGCCCAACACACTCATATTGCCATGTTTCATGCATGCATCATATTGTTGCACATTGTTTGGTGATGCCTGTGTATCGTTATCCTTTACGACAGGATCTGTCCCCGAGGAGTACCGTGACTACCCTAACGAAGAACCGTATCCGTGCATCGAACCATCAGGCAAGCAACCAACCATTTGATCATATCGATACAATCCCATGTTCTCGCTCCTGCTCTCTTTTACTGCATTAAGACAACGCGATTCAAACTGCTGTGTGCTACGGTAGTTGAACCCATTTCCTCTGCATGACCTGTCATTGCCACAGTAACTAGATGAAACCCACTAGCATGTGTAGGAGTTGATTGAGCCATATGTATGTGTTGTTCCTACCTTGCTATGCCTGCTATGCTTAGAGTCGTGTCAGGTCTGGTTCATCTGGGTGATGGGCTAGAGTGAAATGATTATGTCGGTAATGAGAGTGGTGTGGTGAACACGATTTGGTAAAGGTATCGATGAGAGGCCATGTAGGAGTACATGGTGGGTTGTTTCATTGAAGCCGACCTTAAGCACTGAGATTTGTATGTGTGATTTAAGAATCAGCTACTACCATGCATTGGGCCCGAAACCAATGGACCCTCTCGACTTCTTATTCACCTTAGTTCTCCGTCCAGGAGTTGCAAGTAGTTTCTGGTGTTTGTAGCCTACTGGAGGCCGTGGACAGCGCTGACCGTAGGGGTGGGCTGTGATGCGGTAGGTACGTGGCCGGGTGTACCGAATACCCGTTAGGTATCTCGGGAACCCTGTTCACATCGTTCGGGGCCGTATGGGAAACCTCGGCCGGACTCCCTGCGGATGGAACCTGAATAGGCGATAAACCTGGACTGGAGGCTTAGGTGATTAGGTAGGTCGTGGCCGACACCCACGTTGGGCTTCCGCTTGAAGGTTGCCGAGTACATGTCGTGTAAACGACGGTAAGTGGTGAGAGCGTGTATGAAGAAGTACCCCCTACAGGGTTAACATGATCTATTCGAATAGCCGCGTTCGCGGTAAAGGACTACTTGGTTGCCTATATAGTTCATAGACAAGTAAATGGAAACTACTAAAAGCCTCAAGATAAGTGTGAGTGCCGAGGATGGCTCCTCCATAGGAGGACGGAGGTGGATCCTCGGTAGTGTATTGAAGTGGTGAATAGTGGACTCGTGTGCGCAAAACTATTTCAAGTTGAAGTATCGTAGGATAGCCTAGCCAAGAGTCAAAGCTGGCTTGCTGCAATAACTCCACCAACCCTTCTTGATACTATGCATGTATGTAGGATCTGATGTAAGTCTTGCTGAGTACCTTTGTACTCATGTTGCTATAATCTACATTTTTACAGAAGACGCTGCAACCCCTTCTGATGGGTTCTATGTAGACGTTGACATCAACGAGTAGGCTAAAGACCCAGGTGGTGACCCTGAGCTTGTGAAGGACCACATAGTATAGCCAGAGACTTTCCAAGCCTCTTTTATTTTACTAGTTGTCTGTACTCAGACAAGTTACTTCCGCTGCTGGCTTGTATGATTGTATGACTTGTATGTTGGGTCGTGAGACCCGTACCTTTGTGTGTATGTTATGTATGGCTCACTGAGCCTTAAATAAAGTACTTGTGTCGTAGAGTCATGTTGTGATGCTTCATTGTATTTGCACATATCGAGCATATTGTGTGTATGACTGAAATGCTTGGTATGTGTGGGATCTGACTATCTAGTTGTTTATCTTTAGTAGCCTCTCTTACCGGGAAATGTCTCCTAGTGTTACCGCTGAGCCATGGTAGCTTGCTACTGCTCTGGAACACTTAGGCTGGCCGGCATGTGTCCTTCTTCGTTCCTGTGTCTGTCCCTTCGGGGAAATGTCACGCTTTGAGTACCGGAGTCCTGTCAGCCCGCTACAGCCCGGTTTACCGGAGTCCTGCTAGCCCAGTGCTACAGCCCGGACCCACTTGCTGATGACCGACACGTTCGAAGCTGGGTCATGGATGCCTGTCCCTGTAAGTCTGTGCCACTTTGGGTTTACGACTAGTCATGTCAGCCCGGGCTCCTTATCATATGGATGCTAGCGACACTATCATATACGTGAGCCAAAAGGCGCAAACGGTCCCGGGAAAAGGTAAGACGACACCCGTGGGGATACCATGCGTGAGGCCGCAAAGTGATATGAGGTGTTACCGGCTAGATCGATGTGACATCGAGTCGGGGTCCTGACAGCGTTGGCATCAGAGCCGGACTGCCTGTAGGTTCTCCAAGCCAAACTGGTCGATGTTGAGTCTAGAAATTCTTTAGTTATATGTAGGGGAATTGTTTGTGGGTTGGAACGTAAGGCTCTTTTTACTCCTTATACCTTATGACTTTCTGATCTGAGTCAGTCCATTCTTCCACCGGGGGTTAAGGAATTAGGATCTGTTCTCTCTATCAGGATCACGAGTTACTAATCAGTAGTACCTTATAAGTTTGATGGTTACCAGCCTAGTTCAGTTCTACTACCACATTATGTTGCCAGAATGGTTTCAGAACTTTGATATGGTGATGTTGAGTGTGTACGAAATCCTTTGTCAAATGTCTCAAATTCTTTTTGAGCATTTACAGCTGTTATGCTGCCGAAATTTTGCTAGAAATTCTAATGCCTTTGCATTATAATTGTGCTTTCAGATGGCCACTCGCGACCTCAATCAAGTGGTTCGCCTGACTCGATGCCTAGATGTACCCGGCCATACTGCTAAGTTGGTCAGGGTAATGACTGAGGCTGGATACCGCTGGTATCCCGAGTACACGGTCGAAGAGCAATTCCGAGATTTTAATCAAAGCCAGTATCTCTGCACTGTCAGGATATTTCCATCTTATCCTGGATCCACCGAGCCTCTTCACTGCTCCTATGGACTCGGGGTTACTATTGAGATGGCTGTGCAGGACGCCGCCTACTCTATGATGACCATTATGCGAGTCAGATCTGGGTTATTTCGGGACTCTGATTTCCGGTATATGCCAGGATCACTTCCGGGAGCACAAGGGTATCTCCAGGCTATTTATGCTGACCCCACTCAGGAGGATTCACGGACTCGCACCACTGCTGAGATGCTCGAGGATAAGGACCGTGAAAATCGGGCCTTGAGGTTAGAGCTCTTCAATACCCGTGCTGACCATTGGGCCACTTTGACTCGGTTTGCACCGGCGGTGCAAACTGGATATTCAGATATGCGCGATCTCTATCCTGTGAGATCTGCTCTGCCGGACGTGATGGTTTGGCGTGATGTAGGAGGCATCACCCCACCTCGCGGTCCCCGCAGGCCACCGTCTGTTGGTCCAAGGCCTCATCCTAGCCCCTATGGTCCACAAGCTCCGCGAGACCGTCTGTTTCCGGATGATCATGTTGAACTTCCAGGCTATGGAGGCGACTTCTACGAGGACTACTACGGATCGGTCTGAGTTAGCGGTAGTATCACTAGTTCGCACTAGCTGTGTCGTCTATCGTCCTGCGTGACTCGTGGGATATGACCTAGTTTGTACTCTTTCCGGAGGTGTAGAAAAATAATGTATAGGAGCTTGGGATGCCTTCGATGAGATGTAATCCTCTTTTCACCGTAATAGTACTTTGTTTGGTCTTGTACTAAACCCTGTATGGTGTGTATGATGATGGAATAAAAGAAGCAGTTTCTGTATCTACCATGTCATACGGATGATCATCTTGCATTCCGAGTTATTCCTTACATTATGTACTCTATGTCGGAATTTTATCATCCTGACTAAATCATTGTCTTGTTTACCTAGGATGGTCAACACGCGCACTAACCCTGCTCCTCAAGAGCAGGCCGAAGGCAGTGAAGTCAGGGATGCAAATCTGCCTCATCCTCCTTCACTAGCCGAGGTTATGATGGAAGCTGAGAGAAACAAGCGGGAGACCAACCGTTTGTTGGAGCGTATTGAACAGAACACAACACACCATCAGAGGACTAACGTGGTGTCACTCAGTGATTTTATCAAATTACATCCATCCACGTTCCACCACTCCGTCGAGCCTCTCGACGCTGATGACTGGCTTCGCAGTATCTCTCACAAACTGCGTTCCGCGCTGGTAGCGGAGGCTGACAAGGTCACCTTTGCTGCATATCATCTTGAAGGCCCCGCCAGTCTATGGTGGGAGAATTATGGAGCTATGCGCCCAGCGGGCCATGTCACTTCCTGGGCTGAGTTCAGCGAGGCTTTCCGTGAACATCACATTCCGGAGGGTCTCATGGACCGTAAACGTGAGGAATTCTGCAATTTCACCCAAGGCCGACTTTCTGTGGATGTTTACAGTAGGGAGTTTGGTAATCTCGCACGATATGCAACCGAGGAAGTTTCTACTGACGCCAAGAAGCAAGCAAGGTTCCGTAAGGGACTTAGTCCTGAGCTTCGCCGCGACCTCCGTCTGCATGAGTGCACATCTTTTCAGAAACTTGTCAACAAAGCCATCAGTGCTGAAACTGGTCAGACTGACTACGACGCAACACGCAAGCATGGCCGTGATATGGGTTCCTCATCCGGTGCTGGTCCTCAGAAGCGCCGCGTGTGGGTACCCAACACCGCCCTGCCACCCAGGTTCACACCGAGGCCATCTTTCCAGGCGCCTCGCCCCGTTCAACAGTCTGCTCCAGCCAAGCCCTATGGGGGTCCAATCAATAATGCTCCTCCACGTACCAGTTCCGTGACTTGTTTCAAGTGTGGGGAATCTGGTCACTATATGCGTGAGTGTCCTCAGACCAACCCCAACCAATCTGCTAAAGCTGTTGGCCGTGGCAAGCCGACAGGGAAAATATTCCACGCCAAACCGGTCACCGCTTCACGTGGCCATGTCAACTGTATCTCTGCCGAAGAAGCTCAAGAGGATCCCAACGTCGTTCTCGGTACGCTTCTTGTAAATTGCCACCCGGCATCTGTTCTTTTCGATACAGGAGCCTCTCATTCTTTTTATCCGAAAATTATGCTCGTTTGCATAACGTTGCATTCTGTGACATGCCATCCACTATGGAAATTTCTACCCCTGGTTCTAGATGGCAGACCTCTAGGGTAAGTTATGGAAATGAAATCCAAGTCGACAGACTTGTTTTTCTCGCGTCTTTGATAGCCCTTAAATCTTCAGATATTAATATCATTTTGGGTATGGACTGGATGTCAGCTCATCAAGCCAAAATTGATTGCTTCTCTAGGACTGTTCAACTCACCCATCCTTCGGGGAAGATAGTCAATGTCTTGACCCGAATAGCCAAGCGACAATTATATTCTCTTAACGCCAGCCCTTTGCCAGACCTTGAGGACATTCCGGTAGTCCGTGACTTCCCGGATGTCTTTCCAGAGGAATTGCCAGGTGTTCCACCTGACAGGGATGTTGAGTTCGTAATAGACCTCATTCCAGGAACCGTTCCGATTGCTAGAAGACCTTATAAGATGGCACCACTAGAACTAGCCGAGCTTAAGAAACAACTCGATGAGTCCTTGAAAAAGGGTTTCATCCGACCTAGTTCATCTCCGTGGGCTTGCCCCGTCCTCTTCGTCAAGAAGAAGGATGGTACGGACCGGATGGTTGTAGATTACCGACCTGTCAATTTGGTCACAATCAAGAACAAATATCCGCTTCCCAGGATCAACGACCTGTATGATCAGCTCGCTGGATCCTCAGTCTTCTCCAAGATGGATTTGAGGTTGGGCTACCATCAAATCAAAATCAGAAACGGGGACATTCCTAAAACGGCCTTTGTTACTCGTTATGGCCAATACGAGTACACCGTCATGTCCTTCGGATTAACCAACGCTCCAGCCACTTTTTCTCGGTTAATGAACTCAATCTTCATGGAGTATTTGGATAAATTCGTCGTGGTTTACCTCGATGATATACTCATCTACTCCAAGAACGAGGAAGAACATGCCGAACATTTAAGACTAGTGTTGAAGAAACTTCGAGAGCATCGCCTTTATGCCAAATTTTCTAAATGTGAATTCTGGTTGTCAGAAGTGACCTATCTAGGTCATGTAATATCTGGTAAAGGTATTGCTGTTAACCCTGAGCGAGTTCAAGCCATCCTTAATTGGACTCCACCTGAATCGGTCAAGCAAGTTCGGAGTTTTCTAGGCTTAGCGAGCTATTGTCGTCGCTTTGTCGAGAACTTCTCCAAAGTTGCTAAACCTCTAACCGAACTCCTCAAGAAAGATAAAAAGTTCGAATGGACTCCACAATGTGAGCACAGCTTTCAGGAACTGAAAAGACGCCTGACCTCTGCTCCCGTACTGGTACCGCCAGACTTTTCCAAGGACTTTGTTATCTACTGCGACGCCTCGCGACAAGGACTAGGTTGCATTCTTATGCAAGATCGACACGTAATTGCTTACGCTTCACGGCAATTGCACCCACATGAGGAGAATTATCCTACTCATGATCTAGAGCTTGCAGCCGTAGTCTATGCACTTAAGACCTGGCGACATTACCTCCTCGGTAATCGTTGCGAAATATT
>NC_057803.1:98429544-98437366 GCF_018294505.1 Triticum aestivum
ATCTGTGAAACCCTCAGAATCATTTTGAAAATGACCCAAATAAAAATTTCTCCAAAAGGGTCCAAGAAAATGCTCATGTTGCTCTCTGAAAATATTGGACAGAGATAAAAATCAAACCAATATTTTTAAGAGCTCATAGGTATTTATTTTGGGCATTTGGAATTAATGCATAAATATTTGCATTGGAAATATATTAATTATATATATTAATATATGTCCAAATATTATGCCATATATAAAGGAGCTCTGGAATAATATATCTAGCCCCTGCAAAAATTGGCATAAGTTAAATAAATGATTTAATATATTATTTAAATCAAAACAAATGTCAGAAATTAGAAAACAGAAAAAAAAATAAAAGGGGGAGAAGCTTACCTGGGCTCCTCCACTGTGCGGCCCAGCCAGCTGGCTGGCCCAGCCAGCAGCCGGCCCAGCCCACCTCCCTCCTCTGTCGTCTTCGTCCCGACAGAGGGAGGGGAGTGTGGCCGGCGCGCGCGTGCGCCACCACGCCACGCCACCTCTCTCCCTGCCTGCCTGCCCTCCCCTCCTCGCCTCGATGCCCCTGGACGACGCCACGCCTCCCCCCTGCTCTCTCTCACTCCCCCTCGGCTCTTCCCTCCTCTCCCTCGCTCCCTCACTCACGGCCGAACACCACCGTCGCCGCCGTTCGCCATAGCAACCGTCTCCGGCCACCCCTCGCTCCCCCGACTAGCTCAGAAGCTTCGCCTCGACCCCCTCTTCCTCCCCACTGCTCCACGGGCCTCCGGAAGCCCTGCATCGCCGCCACGTCGCCGTTCCCCTCTTCGGGCTCCGACCATCATCGCCGTCGAATTCGCCGTCTCCAGCGCGTCTCCGAGCCCGCTTCGACGCCCACTGCAACCGCGGTGAGCCCCCGGGTCGTTTCCCCTTTCTCCCCTAGTCTCTTTCAACCTCTAGGCCTTAGCCCCACCTTGGCCGAGAGCTCCACGCCGCCGGCGAAGTCGCCATCATGGCCACGGTCACCGTAGCACCCAACCGAGCACACTATCGTGCTCCACACCTCACTAGGAGCACGCAGCACGCACTAACGCCTCCCCAAACCCCCTGCAACGCCGATTCCGACCGTACCCGAACTCCGGCGGCCGCAGCCGAGCTCGCCGCCGTCGACTCCGGCCACCCCAGGCCCAGCCACGGCCACCGTTCGACGCGCGGGAGCAAGGGCTCTCCAACGAGCCCAAGCACGGCCTCGCCCGTGCCCTGTAGCGCGATCCCGCGTCGCGCCGCCGTCACGTCGCCGGTGGGTTTGACCCACTTTGACCACGGCAGGACCCCCCTGAGTCCCTGACAGGTGGGCCCAGCCCTGTAGCTAATTAGGATTAGTGCTAACCACAAATGGTTAACCCCCTGACACTGACAGTGGGCCCCAGCGCCACTAACCCCTAATTAGGAATAAATTAAACCTGTTAAACCCCCCTGTCACTGACGTGTGGCCCCCACACGTCAGGTTTGACTCCAGCCAACCGCAGTTGACCACTGACGTCATGCTGACGTCATGCTGGCGCAGTAATTATAATTTCTGAATTTAATTTAAATCAGGAAATTCCAGAATATTATTTAAACTTCAAAAATTCATAACTTTTATTCTGTAACTCCAAATTGGACAAATTATATATGAAAAATGATCAGAAAAATCCAATCTATCCATCTGTACTATTTTCATGCATGATCAAACAAGTTAAATTGATGTTTCAAGCAGAACAAGGAAAAGCACTTTAAGAGGCCATGTTTGAGTTTGAAATTTGAATCTTTGATTCAAATTTGTTCAAACCCTTCTGGTTTTAGTTGCATTAGTCCAACACACTCATATTGCTATGTTTCATGCATGCATCATATTGTTGCACATTGTTTGGTGATGGTTGTGTATCGGTGTCCTTGCGACAGGTTCTGCCCCCGAGGAGTACCGTGATTACCCTAACGAAGAACCGTATCAGTGCATCGAACCATCAGGCAAGCAACCAACCATTTGATCATATCGATACAATCCCATGTTCTCGCTCCTGCTCTCTTTTACTGCATTAAGACAACACGTTTCAAACTGCTGTGTGCTACGGTAGTTGAGCCCATTTCCTCTGCATGACCTGTCATTGCCACAGTAACTAGATGAAACCCACTAGCATGTGTAGGAGTTGATTGAGCCATATGTATGTGTTGTTCCTACCTTGCTATGCCTGCTATGCTTAGAGTCGTGTCAGGTCTGGTTCATCTGGGTGATGGGCTAGAGTGAAATGATTATGTCAGTAATGAGAGTGGTGTGGTGAACACGATTTGGTAAAGGTATCGATGAGAGGCCATGTAGGAGTACATGGTGGGTTGTTTCATTGAAGCCGACCTTAAGCACTGAGATCTGTATGTGTGATTTAAGATACAGCTACTACCATGCATTGGGCCCTGAAATATGACCCCGCTCGACTTCTTATTCACCCTAGCTCTCTGTCCAGGAGTTACAAGTAGTTTCTGGTGTTTGTAGCCTATTGGAGGCCGTGGACAGCGCTGACCGTAGGGGTGGGTTGTGATGCGGTAGGTACGTGGCCGGGTGTACCGAATACCCGTTAGGTATCTCGGGAACCTTGTTCACATCGTTCGGGGCCGTATGGGAAACCTCGGCCGGACTCCCTGCGGATGGAACCTGAATAGGCGATAAACCTGGACTAGAGGCTTAAGTGTTTAGGTAGGTCGTGGTCTACACCCACGTCGGCTTTCGCTTGAAGTCTGCCGAGCACATGTCGTGTGCAGACGCGAAGTGGTGGAAACATGTATGAAGAAGTACACCCCTGCAGGGTTATCATAATCTATTCGAATAGCCGCGTCCGCGGTAAAGGACTACTTGGTTGCCTATACAGTTCATAGACAAGTAAATGGAAACTACTAAAAGCCTCAAGATAAGTGTGAGTGCCGAGGATGGCTCTTCCGTAGGAAGACGGAGGTGGATCCTCGGTAGTGTATTGAAGTGGTGAGTAGTGGACTCGTGTGCGCAAAACCATTTCAAGTTGGAGTATCGTAGGATAGTCTAGCCAAGAGTCAAAGCTGGCTTGCTGCAATAACTCCACCAACCCTTCTTGATACTATGCATGTATGTAGGATCTGATGTAAGTCTTGCTGAGTACCTTTGTACTCATGTTGCTATAATCTACATTTTTACAGAAGACGCTGCAACCCCTTCTGATGGGTTCTATGTAGACGTTGACATCAACGAGTAGGCTAAAGACCCAGGTGGTGACCCTGAGCTTGTGATGGACCACGTAGTATAGTTAGGCTTTCCAAGCCTCTTTTATTTTACTAATTGTCTGTACTCAGACAATGTACTTCCGCTGCTGGTTTGCATGACTGTATGACTTGTATGTTGGGTCGTGAGACCCGTACCTTTGTGTATATTATGTATGGCTCCCTGAGCCTTAAATAAAGTACTTGTGTCGTAGAGTCATGTTGTGATGCTTCGTTGTATTTGCACATATCGAGCATATTGTGTGTATGATTGAAATGCTTGGTATGTGTGGGATCTGACTATCTAGTTGTTTATCTTTAGTAGCCTCTCTTACCGGGAAATGTCTCCTAGTGTTACCGCTGAGCCATGGTAGCTTGCTACTGCTCTGGAACACTTAGGCTGGCCGGCATGTGTCCTTCTTCGTTCCTGTGTCTGTCCCTTCGGGGAAATGTCACGCTTTGAGTACCGGAGTCCTGTTAGCCCGCTACAGCCCGGTTTACCGGAGTCCTGCTAGCCCAGTGCTACAGCCCGGACCCACTTGCTGATGACCGACACGTTCGAAGCTGGGTCATGGATGCCTGTCCCTGTAAGTCTGTGCCACTTTGGGTTTACGACTAGTCATGTCAGCCCGGGCTCTTTATCATATGGATGCTAGCGACATTTTCATATACGCGAGCCAAAAGGCGCAAACGGTCCCGGGAAAAGGTAAGACGACACCCGTGGGGATACCGTGCGTGAGGCCGCAAAGTGATATGAGGTGTTACCAGCTAGATCGATGTGACATCGAGTCGGGGTCCTGACAGCGTTGGCATCAGAGCAGGACTGCCTGTAGGTTCTCCAAGCCAAACTGGTCGATGTTGAGTCTAGAAATTCTTTAGTTATATGTAGGGGAATTGTTTGTGGGTTGGAACGTAAGGCTCTTTTTACTCCTTATACCTTATGACTTTCTGATCTGAGTCAGTCCATTCTTCCACCGGGGGTTAAGGAATGAGGATCTACTCTCTCTATCAGGATCACGTGTTACTAATCAGTAGTACCTTATAAGTTTGATGGTTACAAGCCTAGTTCAGTTCTATTACCACATTATGTTGTTAGAATGGTTCCAGAACTTTGATATGATGATGTTGGGTGTGTACGAAATCCTTTGTCAAAAGTCTCAATATCCTTTTTGAGCATTTACAGCTGTTATGCTGCCGAAATTTTGCTAGAAATTCTAATGCCTTGCATTATAATTATGCTTTCAGATGGCCACTCGCGACCTCAATCAAGTGGTTCGCCTAACTCGATGCCTAGATGTACCCGGCCATACTGCTAAGTTGGTCAGGGTAATGACTGAGGCTGGATACCGCTGGTATCCTGAGTACACGGTCGAAGAGCAATTCCGAGATTTTAATCAAAGCCAGTATCTCTGCACTGTCAGGATATTTCCATCTTATCCTGGATCCACTGAGCCTCTTCACTGCTCCTATGGACTCGGGGTTACTATCGAGATGGCTGTGCAGGATGCCGCCTACTCTATGATGACCATTATGCGAGTCAGATCTGGTTTATTTCGGGACTCTGACTTCCGGTATATGCCAGGATCACTTCCGGGAGCACAAGGATATCTCCAAGCTATTTATGCTGACTCCACTCAGGAGGATTCACGGACTCGCACCACTGCTGAGATGCTCGAGGATAAGGACCGTGAAAATCGGGCCTTAAGGTTAGAGCTCTTCAATACCCGTGCCGATCACTGGGCCACTTTGACTCGGTTCGCACCGGCGGTGCAAGCTGGATATTCGGATATGCGCGATCTCTATCCTGTGAGATCTGCTCTGCCGGACGTGATGGTTTGGCGTGATGTAGGAGGCATCACCCCACCTCGCGGTCCCCGCAGTCCACCGTTTGTTGGTCCAAGGCCTCATCCTAGCCCCTATGGTCCACAAGCTCCGCGAGATCGTCTGTTTCCGGATGAACATGTTGAGCTTCCAGGCTATGGAGGTGACTTTTATGAGGACTACTACGGATCGGTCTGAGTTAGGGGTAGCATCACTAGTTCGCACTAGCTGTGTCATCTATCGTTCCGCGTGACTCGTGGGATATGTCCTAGTTTGTACTCTTTCCGGAGGTGTAGAAAATAATGTATAGGAGCTTGGAATGCCTCTGACGAGATGTAATCCTTTTCTCACCATAATAGTACTTTGTTTGGTCTTGTACTAAACCTTGTATGGTGTGCATGACGATGGAATAAAGAAGCAGTTTCTGTATCTACCATGTCATACGGATGATCATCTTGCATTTCGAGTTATTCCTTACCTTATGTATCCTATGTCGGAATTTTACCATCCTGACTAAATCATTGTCTTGTCTACCTAGGATGGTCAACACGCGCGCTAATCCTGCTTCCCAAGAGCAGGCCGAAGGCAGTGAAGCCAGGAGTGAAAATCTGCCTCATCCTCCTTCACTAGCCGAGGTGATGATGGAAGCTGAGAGAAACAAGCGGGAGACAAACCGTTTGTTGGAGCGTATAGAACAGAATACAGCACACCATCAGAGGGCTAACGTGGTATCACTCAGTGATTTTATCAAATTGCATCCACCCACGTTCCACCACTCCGTCGAGCCTCTCGACGCTGATGACTGGCTTCGCAGTATCTCTCACAAGCTGCGTTCCGCGTTGGTAGCGGAGGCTGACAAGGTCACCTTCGCCGCATATCATCTTGAAGGCCCCGCCAGTCTATGGTGGGAGAATTATGGAGCCATGCGCCCAGCGGGCCATGTCACCACTTGGGCTGAGTTCAGTGAGGCTTTCCGTGAACATCACATTCCGGAGGGTCTCATGGACCGTAAACGTGAAGAATTTTGCAGTTTCACCCAAGGCCGACTTTCTGTGGATGCCTATAGCAGAGAGTTTGGTAATCTCGCACGATATGCAACTGAGGAAGTTTCTACTGACGCCAAGAAGCAAGCAAGGTTCCGAAAGGGCCTTAGCCCTGAGCTTCGCCGCGACCTCCGTCTGCATGAGTGCACATCTTTTTCGAAACTTGTCAACAAAGCCATCAGTGCTGAAACTGGTCAGACTGATTATGATGCAACACGCAAGCATGGACGTGATATGGGTTCCTCATCCGGTGCTGGTCCTCAGAAACGCCGCGTGTGGGTACCCAATACCGCCCTGCCACCCAGGTTCACACCGAGGCCATCTTTCCAGGCGCCTCGCCCTGTTCAACAGTCTGCACCGGCCAAGCCCTATGGGGGTCCATCCAATAATGCTCCTCCACGTACCAGTTCCGTGACTTGTTTCAAGTGTGGGGAATCTGGTCATTATATGCGCGAGTGTCCCCAGACCAACCCCAATCAATCTGCTAAAGCTGTTGGCCGTGGCAAGCCGACAGGGAAGGTGTTCCATGCCAAACCGGTCACCGCTTCACGTGGCCATGTCAACTGTATCTCTGCCGAAGAAGCTCAAGAGGACCCCAACGTCGTTCTCGGTACGCTTCTTGTTAATTGCCACCCGGCATCCGTTCTTTTCGATACAGGAGCCTCTCATTCTTTTATATCTGAAAGTTATGCCCGTTTGCATAATGTTGCATTCTGTGACTTGCCATCCACTATGGAAATCTCTACCCCTGGGTCTAGATGGCAGACCTCTAGGGTAAGTTATGGAAATGAGATCCAAGTCGACAGACTTGTTTTCCTTGCATCCTTGATAGCCCTTAAATCTTCGGATATTAATATCATTTTGGGTATGGACTGGATGTCAACTCATCAAGCCAAAATTGATTGCTTCTCTAGGACTGTTCAACTCACCCATCCTTCGGGGAAGATAGTCAATGTCTTGACCCGAATAGCCAAGCGACAATTATATTCTCTTAACGCCAGCCCTTTGCCAGACCTTGAGGACGTTCCGGTAGTCCGTGACTTCCCTGATGTCTTTCCAGAGGAATTGCCAGGTGTTCCACCTGACAGGGATGTTGAGTTCGTAATAGATCTCATTCCAGGAACCGTTCCGATTGCTAGAAGACCCTATAAGATGGCACCCCTAGAACTAGCCGAGCTTAAGAAACAACTCGATGAATCCTTGAAAAAGGGTTTCGTCCGCCCTAGTTCATCTCCGTGGGCTTGCCCCGTCCTATTCGTTAAGAAAAAGGATGGTACGGACCGGATGGTTGTAGATTACCGACCTGTCAATTTGGTCACAATCAAGAACAAATATCCACTTCCCAGGATCAACGACCTGTATGATCAGCTCGCTGGATCCTCAGTCTTCTCCAAGATGGATTTGAGGTTGGGCTACCATCAAATCAAAATCAGAAACGGGGACATTCCTAAAACGGCCTTTGTTACTCGCTATGGCCAATACGAGTACACCGTTATGTCCTTCGGATTAACCAACGCTCCAGCCACCTTTTCTCGGTTAATGAACTCAATCTTCATGGAGTATTTGGATAAATTCGTCGTGGTTTATCTCGATGATATACTCATCTACTCCAAGAACGAGGAAGAACATGCCGAACATCTAAGGCTAGTGTTGAAGAAACTTCGAGAGCATCGCCTTTATGCCAAATTCTCTAAATGTGAATTCTGGTTGTCAGAAGT
>NC_057803.1:98437525-98479900 GCF_018294505.1 Triticum aestivum
AGTTAGGGGTAGCATCACTAGTTCGCACTAGCTGTGTCATCTATCGTTCCGCGTGACTCGTGGGATATGTCCTAGTTTGTACTCTTTCCGGAGGTGTAGAAAATAATGTATAGGAGCTTGGAATGCCTCTGACGAGATGTAATCCTTTTCTCACCATAATAGTACTTTGTTTGGTCTTGTACTAAACCTTGTATGGTGTGCATGACGATGGAATAAAGAAGCAGTTTCTGTATCTACCATGTCATACGGATGATCATCTTGCATTTCGAGTTATTCCTTACCTTATGTATCCTATGTCGGAATTTTACCATCCTGACTAAATCATTGTCTTGTCTACCTAGGATGGTCAACACGCGCGCTAATCCTGCTTCCCAAGAGCAGGCCGAAGGCAGTGAAGCCAGGAGTGAAAATCTGCCTCATCCTCCTTCACTAGCCGAGGTGATGATGGAAGCTGAGAGAAACAAGCGGGAGACAAACCGTTTGTTGGAGCGTATAGAACAGAATACAGCACACCATCAGAGGGCTAACGTGGTATCACTCAGTGATTTTATCAAATTGCATCCACCCACGTTCCACCACTCCGTCGAGCCTCTCGACGCTGATGACTGGCTTCACAGTATCTCTCACAAGCTGCGTTCCGCGTTGGTAGCGGAGGCTGACAAGGTCACCTTCGCCGCATATCATCTTGAAGGCCCCGCCAGTCTATGGTGGGAGAATTATGGAGCCATGCGCCCAGCGGGCCATGTCACCACTTGGGCTGAGTTCAGTGAGGCTTTGCGTGAACATCACATTCCGGAGGGTCTCATGGACCGTAAACGTGAAGAATTTTGCAGTTTCACCCAAGGCCGACTTTCTGTGGATGCCTATAGCAGAGAGTTTGGTAATCTCGCACGATATGCAACTGAGGAAGTTTCTACTGACGCCAAGAAGCAAGCAAGGTTCCGAAAGGGCCTTAGCCCTGAGCTTCGCCGCGACCTCCGTCTGCATGAGTGCACATCTTTTTCGAAACTTGTCAACAAAGCCATCAGTGCTGAAACTGGTCAGACTGATTATGATGCAACACGCAAGCATGGACGTGATATGGGTTCCTCATCCGGTGCTGGTCCTCAGAAACGCCGCGTGTGGGTACCCAATACCGCCCTGCCACCCAGGTTCACACCGAGGCCATCTTTCCAGGCGCCTCGCCCTGTTCAACAGTCTGCACCGGCCAAGCCCTATGGGGGTCCATCCAATAATGCTCCTCCACGTACCAGTTCCGTGACTTGTTTCAAGTGTGGGGAATCTGGTCATTATATGCGCGAGTGTCCCCAGACCAACCCCAATCAATCTGCTAAAGCTGTTGGCCGTGGCAAGCCGACAGGGAAGGTGTTCCATGCCAAACCGGTCACCGCTTCACGTGGCCATGTCAACTGTATCTCTGCCGAAGAAGCTCAAGAGGACCCCAACGTCGTTCTCGGTACGCTTCTTGTTAATTGCCACCCGGCATCCGTTGTTCTCGATACAGGAGCCTCTCATTCTTTTATATCTGAAAGTTATGCCCGTTTGCATAACGTTGCATTCTGTGACTTGCCATCCACTATGGAAATCTCTACCCCTGGGTCTAGATGGCAGACCTCTAGGGTAAGTTATGGAAATGAGATCCAAGTCGATAGACTTGTTTTCCTTGCATCCTTGATAGCCCTTAAATCTTCGGATATTAATATCATTTTGGGCATGAACTGGATGTCAGCTCATCAAGCCAAAATTGATTGCTTCTCTAGGACTGTTCAACTCACCCATCCTTCGGGGAAGATAGTCAATGTCTTGACCCGAATAGCCAAGCGACAATTATATTCTCTTAACGCCAGCCCTTTGCCAGACCTTGAGGACGTTCCGGTAGTCCGTGACTTCCCGGATGTCTTTCCAGAGGAATTGCCAGGTGTTCCACCTGACAGGGATGTTGAGTTCGTAATAGATCTCATTCCAGGAACCGTTCCGATTGCTAGAAGACCCTATAAGATGGCACCCCTAGAACTAGCCGAGCTTAAGAAACAACTCGATGAATCCTTGAAAAGGGGTTTCATCCGCCCTAGTTCATCTCCGTGGGCTTGCCCCGTCCTATTCGTTAAGAAAAAGGATGGTACGGACCGGATGGTTGTAGATTACCGACCTGTCAATTTGGTCACAATCAAGAACAAATATCCACTTCCCAGGATCAACGACCTGTATGATCAGCTCGCTGGATCCTCAGTCTTCTCCAAGATGGATTTGAGGTTGGGCTACCATCAAATCAAAATCAGAAACGGGGACATTCCTAAAACGGCCTTTGTTACTCGCTATGGCCAATACGAGTACACCGTTATGTCCTTCGGATTAACCAACGCTCCAGCCACCTTTTCTCGGTTAATGAACTCAATCTTCATGGAGTATTTGGATAAATTCGTCGTGGTTTATCTCGATGATATACTCATCTACTCCAAGAACGAGGAAGAACATGCCGAACATCTAAGGCTAGTGTTGAAGAAACTTCGAGAGCATCGCCTTTATGCCAAATTCTCTAAATGTGAATTCTGGTTGTCAGAAGTGACCTATCTGGGTCATGTAATATATGGTAAAGGTATTGCTGTTAACCCTGAGCGAGTTCAAGCCGTCCTTGATTGGACTCCGCCCGAATCAGTCAAGCAAGTTCGGAGTTTTCTAGGCTTAGCGAGCTATTGCCGTCGCTTTGTCGAGAACTTCTCCAAGGTTGCTAAACCTCTAACTGAACTCCTCAAGAAAGATAAGAAGTTCGAATGGACTCCACAATGTGAGCACAGCTTTCAGGAACTGAAAAGACGCCTGACCTCTGCTCCCGTACTGGTACCGCCAGACTTCTCCAAGGACTTTGTTATCTACTGCGACGCCTCGCGACAAGGACTAGGTTGCATTCTCATGCAAGATCGACACGTAATTGCTTACGCTTCACGGCAATTGCACCCACATGAGGAGAATTATCCCACTCATGACCTAGAGCTTGCAGCCGTAGTCTATGCACTTAAGACCTGGCGACATTATCTCCTCGGTAATCGTTGTGAAATATTCACTGATCACCAAAGTCTGAAGTATATTTTCACCCAACCGGATTTGAATCTCAGGCAGAGACGTTGGGTTGAATTGATCACAGACTTCGACTTAGGGATAACCTATACCCCAGGGAAAGCCAACGTCATGGCTGATGCGCTAAGTCGTAAATCTTATTGTAACAACCTGATGTTACAACAAAGTCAACCGCTTCTCCATGAGGAATTTCGGAAGCTTAACCTTCACATTGTACCTCAAGGTTTTCTCTCCACCTTGGTGGCAAAACCTACCCTTACGGATCAAATTATCAACGCACAGAAGGTAGATCCAGGAATCTCCCGCATCAAGAGAAACATTCAGAAAGGAATTGCGAATTGTTTCTCCGTTAATGATCAAGGAGTCGTATACTTCGGGAATCGACTAGTAGTTCCCAAAGTGCGCAACCTAAGGCGATTAATCCTTAAGGAAGCTCATGAATCTCCTCTCACCATTCACCCCGGTAGCACAAAAATGTATCAGGACCTACGCCAGAGGTTCTGGTGGACTAGGATGAAGAGAGAAATCGCTCAGTATATTGCTAATTGCGACGTCTGTCGTCGTGTAAAAGCAGAGCATCAACGGCCTGCTGGCACCCTTCAACCATTAGCTATTCCTGAATGGAAATGGGATAAAATTGGTATGGATTTCATTACCGGTTTTCCCAGGACCAAAAGAGGGAATAATGCTATTTTCGTTGTGGTCGATCGTCTTTCCAAAGTAGCTCATTCTTACCTGTTCGTGAGAGTATAACCGCTAGTCAGCTGGCAGACTTATACATCTCCCGAATAGTGTCTCTTCATGGTGTCCCTTTGGAAATCAATTCGGATCGAGGAAGTCTTTTCACCTCTCAATTTTGGGAAAGTTTCCAAAATGCTATGGGAACCCGTCTCTCCTTTAGCACCGCTTTCCATCCTCAGTCAAGTGGTCAAGTGGAACGCGTCAATCAGATTCTAGAAGACATGCTTCGAGCCTCTGTTATCTCATTCGGAATGGACTGGGAGAAGTGCCTTCCATTTGCCGAATTCGCTTACAACAACAGCTATCAATCCAGCTTGGGTAAAGCCCCTTTTGAAGTCCTCTATGGACGGCGATGTTGAACACCCCTTAACTGGTCAGAGACCGGGGAAAGACAATTCTTTGGCCCGGATATGATTCAGGAAGCAGAAGAACAAGTTCGTATCGTTCGTGAAAAGTTGAAAACAGCCCAATCTCGTCAAAAGAGTCAATATGACCGAAAACATAAGGCTATGACTTTCGAGGTTGACGAGAAGGCTTATCTTCGGGTCACCCCTCTGAAGGGAACCCATCGTTTCGGTATCAAAGGCAAATTGGCTCCTCGTTACATTGGACCTTTTCGCATTCTTGCCAAACGAGGAGAAGTTGCCTACCAATTGGAACTACCTCCGCACCTCTCCAGAGTTCACGATGTCTTCCACATTTCTCAACTCAGGCGTTGTTTCTCGGATCCTATCCGTGAAGTGGACCACGAAACGCTTGATCTCCAAGATAATCTTACCTATCGAGAGTACCCCATTCGTATCCTCGATCAAGCCGAACGTACCACGCGACGTCATAATATCAAGTTTCTCAAGGTTCAATGGTCGCACCATTCTGAAGATGAAGCAACCTGGGAAAGGGAGGATCGTCTTCGACTTGAATATCCCGCCTTCTTCCCGGAGGAACCCAAATCTCGGGACGAGATTCTTTTGAGTGGGGGTGACTTGTCACACCCTAGCTAGTTATGCATTAGAGTGTTGCATCATGTTTACTCATTCATCAGAAACTTGAAATGGGGATGACAGAACCCCCAGTCCCCTCTGAAACCAACTAGGGTTTACTAAAATAATTTTTCAATGAACCTGAAATGCCCTTCTAAAATGCCCATCATTTTTGCCTTGGTTCAGAACCTCTGCCAAAAGTGGTGCACATTTTCCTAGGCCATCCTAGGGTTTTGAATTAAATCATAACTATTTGAATTTGGGCATTTAAAATTATATAAAATATTTAAATGCTCAAATATCTCCAAACTAAAATGTTTCATGTTGGAAATAATCCAACTATGGACCAGGAGTAGTTTGGTGATTTTTGGAGTTGCCTAGGTATTTTATTTAATTCAACAAAGTCGCAGTTATATTAAATAAAAACAGAAATAAAGAAAGGGGAAGACTTACCTGTGCGGCCCAGCCCAGCCGGCCCAGCACTGTGCTGGCCCGTGCCAGCCAGCTGCTTCCCCTCGCCAGAGCAGGCAGGGAGGTGAGCATGGCGCGCCCGAGCTCGCCACGCACCACCCAGCCTCTCTGCATCGCCCTGGTCGCCGTTGTGCCGCGTGGATCGTCTTCTGGTCGCCGCCCCGACCTCGCCGACACCCCATTCACTCTCCCCCGGCTCTCCCTCACTCTCTCTCTCTCACGGCCGAAGCTCACCGTCGCCGCCGTTCGCCTTAGCCACCGTCTCCGACCACCCCTCGCTTCCCCGACCAGCTCAGAAGCTCCGCCTCGACTCCTTCTTCCTCCCCACCGCTCCACGGGTCCCCGGAAGCCCTGCATCGCCGCCACGTCGCCGTTCCCCCCTTCGGACTCCGACCACCGTCGCCGTCAAATTCGTCGTCTCCGACGCGTCCCCGAGCCCGCTTCGACGCCCACTGCAACCGCGGTGAGCTACGCCACCGTTTCCCCCTTCTCCCCTGCTCTCTCCCGACCCCTAGGCCCTAGCCCCACCGCGGCCGAAAGCTTCACGCCGCCGGCGATGTCGCCGTCGTGGCCACGATCGCCATAGCGCCCAACCGAGCACGCCATCGTGCTCCACATCTCACTAGGAGCACGTAGCACGCTCCAACACCCCCCCTAACACCCTGCAACACCGTTCCCGTGCACGACCGAACCCCGGCCGCCGCAGCCGAGCTCGCCGCCGTCGACTCCGGCCACCCCGACCCCAACGGACTCCGCCAAGAGCCGCGGGTCGTCCTCAGCTTCACTCCGGTGGCCTCCGCGGTTCATTTGGTGGCCGAAACGACCAAAACCACTATCGCCGCCGCACTGATGGTCGCCGCCGGCCAGAACTCCGGCGAGCTGACATGGCCTAGTTAATTAGCCACTAAACCACCACCTACTGACGCTGACAAGTGGGCCCCAGGGCTTAGTCAAAGCTAACCAGCCCGGGTCAACACGGGATTAGCCCCTGTGTCACTGACGTGTGGACCCCACACGTCAGGTTTGACCCGAGCCAGCCCTATTGACCTGCTGATGTCACTGTGACGTCAGGCTGACGCAGTAAATGATATTTATGGATTTAAATTAAATCAGGAAATTCCAGAATATTAATTAAACTTCAAAAATTCATAACTTTTATTCTGTAACTCCAAATTGGACAAACTATATATGAAAAATGATCAGAAAAATCCAATCTATCCATCTGTACTATTTTCATGCATGATCCAACAAGTTAAATGGATGTTTTAATCAGAACAAGGAAAAACACTTTAAAAGGCCATATTTGAAATTGAAATTTGAATCTTTGACTCAAATTTGTTCAAACCCTTCTGGCTTTAGTTGCATTAGCCCAACACACTCATATTGCCATGTTTCATGCATGCATCATATTGTTGCACATTGTTTGGTGATGCCTGTGTATCGTTATCCTTTACGACAGGATCTGTCCCCGAGGAGTACCGTGACTACCCTAACGAAGAACCGTATCCGTGCATCGAACCATCAGGCAAGCAACCAACCATTTGATCATATCGATACAATCCCATGTTCTCGCTCCTGCTCTCTTTTACTGCATTAAGACAACGCGATTCAAACTGCTGTGTGCTACGGTAGTTGAACCCATTTCCTCTGCATGACCTGTCATTGCCACAGTAACTAGATGAAACCCACTAGCATGTGTAGGAGTTGATTGAGCCATATGTATGTGTTGTTCCTACCTTGCTATGCCTGCTATGCTTAGAGTCGTGTCAGGTCTGGTTCATCTGGGTGATGGGCTAGAGTGAAATGATTATGTCGGTAATGAGAGTGGTGTGGTGAACACGATTTGGTAAAGGTATCGATGAGAGGCCATGTAGGAGTACATGGTGGGTTGTTTCATTGAAGCCGACCTTAAGCACTGAGATCTGTATGTGTGATTTAAGAATCAGCTACTACCATGCATTGGGCCCGAAACCAATGGACCCTCTCGACTTCTTATTCACCTTAGTTCTCCGTCCAGGAGTTGCAAGTAGTTTCTGGTGTTTGTAGCCTACTGGAGGCCGTGGACAGCGCTGACCGTAGGGGTGGGCTGTGATGCGGTAGGTACGTGGCCGGGTGTACCGAATACCCGTTAGGTATCTCGGGAACCCTGTTCACATCGTTCGGGGCCGTATGGGAAACCTCGGCCGGACTCCCTGCGGATGGAACCTGAATAGGCGATAAACCTGGACTGGAGGCTTAGGTGATTAGGTAGGTCGTGGCCGACACCCACGTTGGGCTTCCGCTTGAAGGTTGCCGAGTACATGTCGTGTAAACGACGGTAAGTGGTGAGAGCGTGTATGAAGAAGTACCCCCTGCAGGGTTAACATGATCTATTCGAATAGCCGCGTCCGCGGTAAAGGACTACTTGGTTGCCTATACAGTTCATAGACAAGTAAATGGAAACTACTAAAAGCCTCAAGATAAGTGTGAGTGCCGAGGATGGCTCCTCCGTAGGAGGACGGAGGTGGATCCTCGGTAGTGTATTGAAGTGGTGAATAGTGGACTCGTGTGCGCAAAACTATTTCAAGTTGAAGTATCGTAGGATAGCCTAGCCAAGAGTCAAAGATGGCTTGCTGCAATAACTCCACCAACCCTTCTTGATACTATGCATGTATGTAGGATCTGATGTAAGTCTTGCTGAGTACCTTTGTACTCATGTTGCTATAATCTACATTTTTACAGAAGACGCTGCAACCCCTTCTGATGGGTTCTATGTAGACGTTGACATCAACGAGTAGGCTAAAGACCCAGGTGGTGACCCTGAGCTTGTGAAGGACCACATAGTATAGCCAGAGACTTTCCAAGCCTCTTTTATTTTACTAGTTGTCTGTACTCAGACAAGTTACTTCCGCTGCTGGCTTGTATGATTGTATGACTTGTATGTTGGGTCGTGAGACCCGTACCTTTGTGTGTATGTTATGTATGGCTCACTGAGCCTTAAATAAAGTACTTGTGTCGTAGAGTCATGTTGTGATGCTTCATTGTATTTGCACATATCGAGCATATTGTGTGTATGACTGAAATGCTTGGTATGTGTGGGATCTGACTATCTAGTTGTTTATCTTTAGTAGCCTCTCTTACCGGGAAATGTCTCCTAGTGTTACCGCTGAGCCATGGTAGCTTGCTACTGCTCTGGAACACTTAGGCTGGCCGGCATGTGTCCTTCTTCGTTCCTGTGTCTGTCCCTTTGGGGAAATGTCACGCTTTGAGTACCGGAGTCCTGTTAGCCCGCTACAGCCCGGTTTACCGGAGTCCTGCTAGCCCAGTGCTACAGCCCGGACCCACTTGCTGATGACCGACACGTTCGAAGCTGGGTCATGGATGCCTGTCCCTGTAAGTCTGTGCCACTTTGGGTTTACGACTAGTCATGTCAGCCCGGGCTCTTTATCATATGGATGCTAGCGACATTTTCATATACGCGAGCCAAAAGGCGCAAACGGTCCCGGGAAAAGGTAAGACGACACCCGTGGGGATACCGTGCGTGAGGCCGCAAAGTGATATGAGGTGTTACCAGCTAGATCGATGTGACATCGAGTCGGGGTCCTGACAATATATGCGTCTGCCGAACTCCACAGCCGATCCAGAGGGGCATACTGTGGATCTCCGAACTTTATCCATAGCATGAACGGCTTCCCAGCCGCAATATCCCTGGCTTAACGCAGCTCCTCCTTCTTCGCTCTCATAGTAGAGTGGGTGTCTTTGTTCGCCATCGTGGCCTTTTCAAGGTCCGCTGCCTTCAATCGGTTCTCTTTTTCAAGGACCTAGCAACGGTCGGCAGTGTCTTTTAATTCTACGGCCATCTTGGCCATCTTCTCTTTGCTCTCGCAATGCGCGGCCTTCTCGGCTTTCAACTCTTCGGCCGCCTTCAAAGTAGCCGCATTACTAATCCTTGCTTGTTCTTTGGCTCGGGCAAGTTCCGCCCACAAGGTTTCCACGGTGGCAGCTCCATCTGCAGTCACAACATATTAAAGATACTGGCATCATGCTGCTCTTACTATGTGGCATTCACCAGAAAATAACACTTACCCTATGCCTCGTCAAGGCTCTTGTTAACAAGCTCGATGTCGGCATCCGCCGCATCCAGTTGCCGCTTCAGTTCGGCAAATTCTTGAGTCCGGCTAACCATCGGAGCTCCCACTACCTACACATTAAAGCGGTATGGTTATTGCCTGGGACTACGATCCTCTATTTTCCACCATTCTCGACGACAACCAGAGTCTCAGGGGCTACTACCTACACAGGGCACACCTAAAAATGTGCGGTACCATCACAAATATACATCATTTTACGTACCTCAAAGCCCGTCAGTAGACTCATAAAGGCATCATGCAACCCGCTTTCGGCGGATGAGATCCTTTCCATCACCGTACCCATCAATGTACGGTGTTCTTCTGAGATGGCCGCTCGCTCCAACAGCTCTCTCAGTACGTCCGACCACATACCAGACGGTGTCGGACTCTTCTGTTTGCTCTCTTTGAGATCCGGACGCTGGGGACTTCGGGTGACTATAGGATTATCTTCGGGCCTCACCGGATCCGGAGAGGCCCTCCGTGACGACACTTCAAGGTCGCCCACTTCTTGAGTGGAGGAGTTCGGGGGAGGCGTTTCGCTCTCCATCATCTCCGGAAGAAGATCCCCCGAAGATGAGCTCTACTGATAAGGGCTAAGATCTGAACTGCAATAAATACTTCGGTTATTTTCATCAAAGGCAAGGTAGTATATCTCCACTATTAAAGTACTTTCTGATTACTTACAGCTCGTTGGAGGGCTGATCCCCGCACGGACTTTGTGCGGCAAGAGCACCCTCCCAGGCAGGACCCTCTGGCGGAGACTTCTTCTCCCACTTGGAAACCTTGGTTTCCGGATCTTCAGAGGTAGTCCTCTTCCTTCCCTGGGGTGAGAGAATGTCCGATTCCTCCCCTCGGTTATCCTCCCTCACGGAGACGCTCGTTCCCTCGGTCGGAATGGGTAGCGATGGAGGTCCGCTTTCGCCCTCATTATTTCCCCATTTGTCTTCCTTTGAGGGCTCCGGGCAAGGTGCTAGCTCGAGCATCTTTTCCAGTACCGGATTTTCCAAACCCTCAGGAAGGGGGGCCGAACACCAAATCATCTTCGCCTTTGTTATCCAGTCCTGGTCAAAGAGCGATTTCTTAGAATGACGTCGTGGTAAACAAAAGATGGTGTGTTCGGCTGAAGCATTATTTACTTGGTCGGCGATACGGTTGCTGCTCACGCCCACGTCCTCGGTGGTATCCGGACACTCTATTTGGGGTCCGAAGAATGATTTGTACATCTCCTCGTGCGTCAGGCCGAGGAAATTCTGAATAGTACGGGGCCCTTCTGGGTTGAACTCCCACGTGCGGAGGGGCCGGCATTTGCAAGGCTAGACTCGACAAACCAGCATGACTTGCGCCACCATAATCAAACTGAAATCTCCTTCGAAGAGATTTTGGATGCGGCTTTGCAGTACAGGCACATCCTTGGCAGGACCCCAGCTCAGCCCTCTGCTAATCCATGACATCAGTTGTGGTGGAGGGCCTGAGCGGAAAGCAGGGGCAGCCACCCACTTGGCACTTCTGGGAGCTGTGATATAAAACCACCCATGTTGCCATAATCCGGACACCTCTGGAAAGGAACCCTTGGGCCACGGAGCTCCTGCTATCTTGCTTATTAATGTGCCTCCGCACGCTGCATACTGCCCCTCGACCATCTTCGGCTTCACGTCAAAGGTCTTGAGCCATAGGCCTAAGTGAGGGGTAATGTGGAGGAAGGCCTCACACACGACAATGAATGTCGAGATGTGGAGAAAGGAGTCCGGGGCTAGATCGTGGAAATCTAGCCCGTAATAAAACATCAACCCCCTAACGAAGGGATCCAGAGTGAGGCCTAGTCCTCGGAGGAAGTGGGAGATGAACACGATGTCTTCGTTGGGTTCGGGAGTAGGGACGACCTGCCCTCGGGTAGGCAGCCGATGCGAAACCTCGGCAGTTAGGTATCTGGCCTCCCTCAACTTCTTGATGTCTTCTTCTATAACGGAGGAGGGCATCCACCAGCCTTGAAGGCTAGATCCAGACATGATTGAACATCCAGAGCACCTGACCTGGGCTTTGGGTGTTAGAACTCGAGGCGGGGAAGGATTCGATTGAGCACGGGAGGGGAAAAAGTAAAAGCCTTGTCCCTTTATAAAGAGGGTGAATACCAAGCGTCCTCTTCGTAGCCGTTTGGGACTTGCCTATAATCTAGGAGTCCTAAACACGGTTGGGTTATCCACGCTCGTATTGATGAGAATCCCGTAATAAGGGGACACGATCTTTGCTTTGACAAGACGTGTCGAAAAACTGCCTCGCATTATGTGTGGGGCTACTTAAAGGAAACGGTTCGAATAATCACCGGGCCATGGCATAATGTCGTGTTGCCAAAACAAGTCAGCAAATTAGATTTGTGAAAATATTATTCTCTCTACGATGGTATGTGGAACTTATTTTGCAGGGTCGGACACTGTCCTTATATTCAAATTCTTCTGTGATGTATTCGGAGAAGGAACTCGCCTTGCAATGCCGAAGACAATACTGCGCGCTGGACTCATCGTCATTGAAGCCTGGTTCAGGGGCTACTGAGGGAGTCCTGGATTAGGGGGTCTCCGGATAGCCGAATTATATCCTTTGGCCGGACTATTGGACTATGAAGATACAAGATTGAAGACTTCGTCTCGTGTCCGAATGGGACTCTACTTGGCGTGGAAGGCAAGCTAGGCAATGCGGATATGTGTATCTCCTCCTTTGTAACCAACCTTGTGTAACCCTAACCCTCTCCAGTGTCTATATAAACCGGAGGGTTTTAGTCCGTAGAACAACTACAACATACAATCATACCATAGGCTAGCTTCTAGGGTTTAGCCTCTCTAATCTCGTGGTAGATCTACTCTTGTACTACCCATATCATCAATATTAATCAAGCAGGACGTAGGGTTTTACCTCCATCAAGAGGGCCCGAACCTGGGTAAAACATTGTGTCCCTGCCTCCTGTTACCATCCGCCTTAGACACACAGTTCGGGACCCCCTACCCGAGATCCGCCGGTTTTGACACCGACAATGGTGCTCGTGTTGCGGTTGAGTTTGGGCCGGCTATCACCGTCGCTGAAGCGTCTCCGGTGCTACGGTTGCGGCGCCTGTCGACATACAAGAAAGCTCATCTGTGGTAAGTGAATAGTTGCATGATAAAGAGAAAAACCAAAGGCGTACAAATCGAAATAACCTAATGAGGCTGCTGCGTTGGTAAAGCAGGGCCGGTGGAGTTGAATATGGCGTCCGTGGAGCAGGTCCGGTGAAGTGGACGAAGGCTTTGGCAGGCGCGTTGTACAGTGCTTTCGGTGAGG
Source organism: Triticum aestivum (assembly GCF_018294505.1). NCBI lineage: Eukaryota > Viridiplantae > Streptophyta > Magnoliopsida > Poales > Poaceae > Triticum > Triticum aestivum. The sequence goes on from NC_057803.1 coordinate 98,450,208, forward strand.
CGGATCTGTTGCGGTGGATGAGGGCTTGTATGAAGGGCCAGCGAAGGGGCGGACGAGGGATTTAGTGAAGGGCCTACGCTGTGGTGGACGAGGGCGCCGGTTAAGCAGATCCGGTGCGGTGGACCATGATGGCGGTCAAGGAGATCTGGAGCGGTGGACAAGCTAGCCGCTGAAGCGGCTCCGGTGAAGTGGTGAGTTGGCAGTTGGGGGTTCCAAGGTGCGGAAGGTAGATCCGGCGGGGTGTGAGGTCCACCGCTGGGCGGAGGACTCGATTCGGCGGCTTGCCGTGGTTGGGGGGTCGGGGAGGGGAAGGGGAGGGGCTCTGGGGAAGAATGTTCGGGGCAAAGAGGGGAAAACAATGGAGTTACCAAAGAAGACCTTTTCCGTTCATGTGGTAGGGGTAAAACAGGAATATCGCAGGGCTAAACTTTTGGACGCGTGATATTTCGATGTGAGCGGGAAGTTTGAAAGCTTTTGGCGCCTAAAATTATAAGTATTCTGCTCTCGTACGGCCGACTATGATATCATGGCCGACAATTTATTTGTTTTGCACGCAAAAAAATGTGCAAGTTTTGAAAATCAATGTCTCCAACTCGAAACTTAGATTGTCCATTCAATTCAAATATGGATCATTGAGCTACTACAAGCAAATACCATCATACGGTCCAATTCAAATGAAATTCCAACTGTGTTTATCCTAAATATGATGACAAAAGCAAAATGTGTATGTGTATGAATAAAGTGGATGATTATAAAGTTTGAACATGCCCGTATGTGTATATCTCTAGGTTTGATATATGGATTTGAAATCACGAAATCCCGGCTTAAAAAATGTACCTCCATTTAAATGAATTACAAAAGCTAATGATGGAGTCGAATTCCAAAATTCCAATCTTAGGTTTGTAATTTTGGTACATCAAGGTATATCACGCATGTTCAAAAGTATCATTATCTCATAGTACAAACTGTGAAACAAATTGATCAACCATGAGTGCACAATATCTCAATTACGCTAAAGTCCCTCAAATATAGACACCTCACTCTTTATCTGAAGTCAACCTCCCCCCCCCCACCACCACACACACAGAAGTCGTTCTCTCCCCCAAACACCAACACACGAGCACATTAACACCCCTCTCTCTTGTAAAGTCCGGACCCCAACATAGGTCTCTATCACATTGTCTCTCGAGCATGCACACATCTCTTCCCTCACTCTCTAGGTCTCCCGCTATCTCTCTCACTCAAGCACACGCACTTTGTAGAGTGTATATTTCCCATACACACAAAACGTCGCCCCAAACGTCTATCTCCCTAGTTATGTGGTTCTCGCGCACTCACCTCACACACCACCCCCACTGCAAACAAGCACACTTTGTCTCCTTGTGCACCACTCTCCTCTTTCTATCTCTCCCACATGCGGACCCGCCCCAGCTCCTTCCATGTATACATATATGTCGTGACTCTTTGCATAGCTCCCTAATGTATAATCGTTCTCGATTTCGCACATTGTTCTCTACACCATCTATTCTAGCTCTCTCATGAAGTCCCTATCACACACAGGATGACTCGCTTCCCTTGCGTCTCCGTTCATAGGCCAATTTCGGACAACATCAACATTGTCTCCCTATCTATACGCCATTTATGGACACAAACGATCCCTCTCGCCCCCTCTCTTCCTCTCTCTCTCTCTCTCTGTCGCTAGCTCTCTCTTTCTCTCGCTCTCACACCCCTCTCCCACACACACACACTCGATATCTCTTCCAAATAGTCTGCTCCCCCCGCCCGCACCCGTGCTATCTCGCTACTACACATGCCATACCATTCCACCTTCCCTTATACTAGGTTTACATCATCAGTGGTCTCTTTACTCCACATGCACTCTCTCCCTCTCACACACAAAGGCGTGCACAAACACACACAGACACGCACAAACACCCATTTACCTGGATCCTCATCTCTCCTCATGTCTGCATGTGTATCTCACACACTCACTCTCTAATTATGTATATGTGTCTCCATGTTACACAACACAAAGCCCAATGTACATGTCTCTCTCTATCCTCCACACACATAGACACAACGAATCTGTTATCATTGCCTCAGTCTCTAACATATCACACACGCACACACGCACACACACACTCTCTCTCTCTCTCTCTCGCAAACACGCTCAACAAGGGTTTCCCCGTGAATAACTTACCGTCTATTCATGAACAGTCGTGGCAGTACGGCGAACACGAGACATGAAAAAGAATAAATCTACATGTGCTTAGACCACCTAGTATGACTACTAGGACTAGCGCAAGCCAAAAAGGGTGTCGCCGTCACCCCCTCCTTGTCGGAGACGGGAAAATCTTTGTTTTACACAGTCGATAAGTCATTGTGCTAAGGCCCCACATGCCGAGGCGTTGAATAGAATGTAGATGCTAGTTCACGAAAGCAAGTATCGATAATACGTTTGTATCTCCATACTTATATTTCTTCTCTTATAAAAAAACCGAGTTGGTGATGATGGTACGTGTGCCATCTTACAATATAGACCGTCCGATCTATATCTGACGGATGGAAATTAAACTAAAAGATACCCGCACCCCTCTCCACATTTGCGGACAAGGCCTTCCCTCATTCATCCTTATCTCCAACAAACCTCATTGTTGAGCAATTAAGAAAGGAAGCCTCTGGAACAAACTGGCCTGGTGGTCGCTGCCGACGTCGTCAATCCCCATGCCTCCGCTCAGTTCGACCACCAACCACCACCACACCCCACTCCTCTTCACCTTATCTCATATTTCTCGAGATATCATTAGTTTTTACACATGGGATTACTCCCGCAAGGGTCAATCACAACAAGTGTTTTATAAAAAATGCATCTTGATGTTCCGTGCAATGCACGGATCTTGCTAGTACTCCTACACAAGACTAAGTTGGTGATGCTGGTGTGTCTGCCATCCATCGTTTCTGACCATTAGATCTACATCTAACGATTGTGAGGTAAGTTGTTGCCTTTTCTCACCAACATCCCACTTGTCTACCAATTTGCAGAAAAAACCCACAATTAGTATCTTAAAACCAACCACATCCCTCCCTGACCTCACCAAAACAGCCCAAGGAATATATTCTAATTGAAACATAATATATCTCTAGTGACATATGTATATCAAAATTAGAGTGTTTTATACCAAGTTTGTGAATAAGTATTATTCTAATTATGATTCATTGCAACGGACATGAACATTGCTAGTATTTCCAACCATGCATTTCTTTTCCTAGTATTCCATAGTTTCGAGTTTTCCATCAAGATATTAGTCACTCATGGTTCATATTTACTTTCAATCATGTACACATATGCACTATGTAACTAGCCTTGCTTATTGGCTTCCAAAGCTTAACTTTCACTCCTACTTACAATATGTAGAGTATTTAACAAAAAACTACCACTTTCAACCATCCCTAGGAGGAATCTATTGTACAAAAAATAGCAAAAACATACCCAAAATTTCTTAATCCACGCCAAAAACTACCTAGTACTCCTACCGATTAGGTTCGTTTAAACCCATTTATGACAGGGTTGGCCCTCATGTCCGTGCTGACGAGGCAGCTTAAACCAATACATTTTGGTTGAACGTTGACATGAGGGACCCACATCTGACCTTCTATCCTGTTATTCCCCCTCAAATCATTATTTTTCATGAACATTACTTCAAACAGTACGGATGCGTGTTCGTCGGTGGCGCCGGTGATGAGCGAGTTGGCCGCCGCTCTGCCGGACGGGCCGGACGCCGCACTGGCCTCCGCACGGGTTGGCAGGCTGGCACGAGCGTGACTCACGAGCGAGCAAGCCGCCGCGCTGGCCTTTGCTCGAGCCAGATGGCTGGCCTTAGTACGGCGCGCGTGAGCAAGCCACCGCGCTGCCTTGCCAATCTAGCTAGCAAACCTTGTAGACAAGCAGCTGGACGGAGCTATCTTGGCTAGCTAGCGGCCGCGAGGCTGGACGGAGCTGGCATCCGGGCTGCCACAACATGGGCTCCACACCACCGGCGGTTTTGACCTCACCTTCTGCCGGCGGCGGTAGCTGCCTCCCATGGCCGAGGATGACTAGGTGGACGGGCCGGAGGTAGGAGGTCACTCAAAGATTTTTTGTTGGTAAGAGCATGTACAATGGTTGATAAGGTAGTCTTATCTTAAGTCTGCCACATATGCAAGTGGTAGTAGTTTCTTGGCATTTTAGTGGTTTCTTGCATTATTAGAGCACGTACAATAGAGCTGAGTCAGCGGGCTATAAGAAATAAACTACTACTACATGTTGGCTATAAGATGGGCTGTAGATGACATGGCACTGGCTTATAGCCAGCAGCTGGCTATACTATTAACCATGCTCTTAGGGGTTTCTTGTAAGGAACAATGTACATACTACTAGCGACAAAAGGCGATTCTAGGTTGCGTTGTACTCCAACGAGTACTACTAGTGGTCGCGGGAGTGTATACCTCGTTTTGTGGGTTCGATCCCGGTCGAACGCACGGCGGCCTTTTTTAAAAAAAAATAGTACTACTACACTTTGCTGCGAGCCAATATTTTACACGGGTAGTTTGAGTTTTGAAGTCAAACAGACGTGCGGCCCCACAATCTGGGTGCACTGGATAGCCTAGCCACGTGAACGGGTTTTCCTTCCCAGCATCCCATGGCTTGCGTGCTCGCCCTAGCCGCACCTCGCTTGCAGCTTCCAGCTAGTAGCATATTTAAACTAGCGCCTCCCAATTAAGCCCAAGGAGCCGGAAAAGCCTGGCGGGGCATTGGGAACTGTGCAATATGGCTCTGTACGTAAAGTGCTCTACTACTACTCTATAGCTTGTGGCGTTGCATGCATGGACTTCACTCCATTATCGGCTCTACTATAAAAGAAATTCCTCTTGCCGTGTTTTTTTTGAAACGGAGGCAAAAGTTTTGCTTCATCTCATTCATAAAGAAGGAACTACTAAGAAAGTTCGACTAGATCCATTACACCTCCACAAATGGAAGCGAAAAGCCTAGTCTCGTTGTATCAAATAACTCAAATGTTCTGCCCCCGCAGTAACCGTCGCTGATAAACAGGCTGCTAGTGTGTGCGTGAGAGGAGCGGCTGAGTAGGCCAGCTACGTGAGAGGAGCGGCTAAATAGAGCACCGAGAGTACCCACTAGGCCACTACACAGGTGTACTTCTCCTGCATTGATAGTACAGCGATGGTTCTAGAGAACAGTAGTACCCTCCACTTCCAACTGTAGCTCCTTGGCCCTGAGATTCAAGAGTTCAAAACTGTTGCACTATACAAGACTAGACTAGAAGTACAGTACATCGCACTACTAGTTGAGAAAAGTAGTACTAGTACTGCTACAGTATGAGTATGTACTCCTCCGTCACATAATGTACGACGTTTTTTGACACTAGTTGGCGTGTACAAAAAATGGCAAAAACATACCCAAAATTTCTTAATCCACGCCAAAAACTACTACCTAGTGCCAAAAATTTCTTACTAGTGCTATTATTTACAGTATAATGCAATCCCATAACGTTCCATAATGCTAGTACTAGTACTCCATGGTACCAAAAACTACTACCTAGTGCCAAAAAATTCTTACTAGTGCTATTATTTAGAGTAGTAAATAATAGCCTCACCCCTTCGCTGAGGAATGATCTACAGTTGGAAGGGACAAGGCCCTGCGGTTACTACGCTCTTATCTCCTCCTCGCCAGTTCCCCTCCCCCGAAGAGAAGGCAGTTCGTCGCTGCTCCCATGGATTCGCCAGGCGGTTCTCCTCCTCGTCGGGGCTGGGAGACCTTGGACGATGATTCTCTGGGAGAAATCGCACGCCGCTCCGACGTCCTCACCGCCGCAAGACTCGGTGCTTCCTGTACCAACTTTTTCAAGATGCTGCTTAAACAGGCTTGGGAAAAGGCCATGCTTGTTGGTCTTCCACGCGTCCTCGAGGAGAAGGTTCTTCTATGGGACAATTCTTCGAACAGTCCACCGCTCCCTGGCCATGGTTGCACGTTGACTCCGCTAGAGTTGACGACGTTGAGAGGTAGTCGGATTTTGTCCAATGAGCAGGTCAGTAATGGAGTTTGATCATGTAGTACTTATTTATTCCATTTCCATCCCGTAATTTCTCCGCTGCCCACCGTCTTATATATAGGTCTGGGTCGGTGCCAACGAAGATTGGCTTGCATACCTCCGGCCGGATACCACCATGATTTTGCACAACATCCACAGCAGTGCGGCCGTTCTGGTAGACCCCTTCTCCACCATTGGGGTCGGCCTTTCGGACTGGCTGGGCAAGAATACGTATGATGATGCCTACATGAGATTGAAGAATATAGCAATTGCAGACCCATCGACAAAGCGACGCAGCTACGACGATTACTATCTCATCGCGGTGTTCAACATAAGGATTGCCATCAATGCAGGAGGCAGTAAAGGCAGAGGCTGGCGCATGTTGGCGGTGGAAGATTTGTACCCCTACACGTTCGAAGACGACGTGCGCCATCTAGGCCGCATCTTCGCGGTGACAAGCCAGGGGACTTGTTTCATCTGGTTGACATCCTACGGTACGGGAGATTACAAACGGAATGCACAAACCATCATTTGCATCCCTAACGGTACTCCATTATTTTGCAGGGACCAGTCATCCCCCAATCAAAATAAGATCACCGATCCTGGATGTGCATTTGCATCCGTGGTTCGGTCTAACCTGGAACCTTGTAGCTAACTTTGGCATATTGGGATCAACTATCTTAGCAGTCGTTACCCATGGTACCACTGATGTGAAACATGGTCACATAATCTACCACAATCGGACCGTCACCATCTACCCAGGTATTCCATTTTTTAACCCTCTCGCCTTCTCTTTCATTGTTGTACTAGTAGTATACTTTGTAGTACTAGTAGGAGTACTTTTTACCTTGGAGGACGCGTATAGCTAGCTAGGCCCTTGAAGACTTGAACCCACTAGCTGCCACCATTTTTGTTTTTCCATGTCTTACTATCTCATACATGTAGCCAAGAGTGGCTATATATAATAAGCCGGTTATTTTACTTCCTCTATACCGGAGTAGTACTATTTGTTGCACAGTATTACTGACCGCCACATTTGAGCACAACATTATTATGCATGGACCTTGACTATGTACGTCACCATGTGTCCAGATCTGGGATGCCGCGTGTACCAGATGAACGGCGCCGAGTTCGACCCCCGTGATGCTACGTGGGTGCCGAGGAACACTCTTGGAGAGTACTCGCTTTTCATCAGGGACAGCTATTGTGAAGCGGATGCCACCTTCCATGCACGACACGGAAGGCCTACCATTCATGAAGCATGGTTGTGTCTTCAGTGCGCACCGCCGGATGAACGACATGCTGGGACACGCTATCCCTGATTTATGCCGCTTCAGCTTGGATGAGTCTCCATCGTGTGGAACCGGACTAGAAAGTTGCGACAATAATTCCCGTTGCCCACCGCTATGGATCGTGCCATCCATGAAGAACACCTAGGATTGGAACCAGGAGGAGGACATGTAGCCCATCTATAACATGTAAGTGGAGTACGGTAATTGTGAACAGTAGCGCTGTGAATATATGTAGACTAGTCGTGCACAAATTTATCACATGAGTTGGAGATGAACTTGTGTGGCATACTGGCATTTGTCCTTTAGAATTTATTACTAGTAAATGTGTTATGTGTACGTGCAACTTGTGTGGTTGTTGCACGGTCTCCAACATGCTCTTTGAGAAAAAAAAAAGGTGGCACAGCTTTGGATATACGTGACGTGGCGGCATCATACAGTAGCATCGTTCGCTATAGTTGTACTAGTACACTCCTACTAGGACGACAACTCCTATAAAACCTTGCGCTTGGCTCTTTGCCTCTTCGGGGGGTTCAACAGTTCGTACTTGTCGGGGATATACCCAGCGGCGTAAATCGGCCGAAAGTATAACCCGGCCGGACTAGGCGTTTCATTGGTAAACCGCCAGAGGATTGGCGGTTTACATGATTGGCGGTATAAACTGGCCGGAAGTTAACCCGGCCGGACTTGGCGGATTATCTGAAGACCCCGCTGACACTTGGCGAGTTACTGGCGACCCGCCTTGACCTGGCGGTTTACAAACAACCCACCTGGTCATTATGACTCACTGGTGATCCGGCGTGCGGGACAGACAAATGACAAGGCCCAAGACCCAGAAGGCCGGTTCACGTTTAATGGTGGGCCGGTTTAAGAGGAAAGACAGGAGGAATATTATCTTACAAGGAGTTAAGACCTGGACTTGTATCCGGTTTGTATTAGAGATAGACTAGTCCTAATCCTAATAGGACTCCACATGTAAACCGCCCCTTCAACATATATAAGGAGGGGCAGGGCTCCCCAAAAGAGGAGAAGATTCACAAGTTCCACAGGTTGGACAAATTAGGTTTAGATAATAGCTCTCGAGATAGAGCACTCTTGTAACTGTGATCATGATCATCAATGTCAATGAAGCAGGATGTAGGCTTTTACCTCCACTGTGAGGGGCCGAACCTGGGTAAAACATCGCGTCTCTCGTCCCGCTCAACCCCTCTCAAGCTACCACATAGATGTGTTGGCCTCGCGACTAAGTCCTGACACTAAGGACATCTGCCGTGACAATTCCACGACATTTGGCGCCCACCGTGGGGCCTCGCACGGTGGTGTTGAGTTCTTGAAGGGAGCTTTTCAGGAATCGAGAAATTCGCAATTTCTGGACGCAGAAAAACCAGTTAGAAGGATCTACATCGACTACAGGTTCATCAGACAAGATTGAAGAAGAAGAAAAAAGTTGCCTTTCCAAGTTCGTCGCTTGAGATGAAAAAAGTATGCGGCGAAACAAAGTTCTGTTCGGATCTGTTGTTGCCAATACGGCCAAGTGTCGACCAAAACCGATAGAAGTTTTACTGCAGCCGATATACGCCGTGTGGTACCAATCTTTATCCAGCACGTGCCAAACACATGCACGGCTACCACAATGAAGAGTAACCACTAGAGATATTCCAAACAGCCGCTGGCGTTGTTAAAAAAACGGGTGGTCACGTCCTGAGGATGTGATCATAGACTAGTCAACCACCCACGAGATCGAGTCGCCCAACCTCGTTACTCCTTCCTCGCTAGAGCCGCCTCGCCTCCAGGAGCCGCCCACGCCGGAGTGGTTTCGCCGCCAAGTCGCCGCCTCGGCCTCACCTCCACTTGACCAAACCGCCCTTGCGCCTCGCCACTACACCACCGCCCATGCCCTATGCTCATCTTGAAGCCGGCCCTGCCTCTGCTTGTGAGCCGTATCCAACCCGGAAGATGCGGGGATGGATTTAGCCTCGCCTCCTCAATCACGACCTGGAAATGGAGCCGGCCGCGACCAGGAGTCCTCCATGTTGGGACTCCCCCTGAGTGCCCCTGTCTCTGCTGAGTCGTCTGCGCCTGCTGCGTGCGACCCACTTTAAGCCGTCGGCCTGTCGTCCCCTTCACTGGTGTTACCTCCGAGCCGCCACCGTGAACCGCACCTTTGCTTTAAGTCGCCGGCATGTTGAGCCGCTGCTTCATGCCTGTCCGAGCTGCCGCGGGTTTGCTTCGGCCGCCACTATAAACCGCCAAGTGCCGGGCTCCGCCTCCATGGCTTTGTCGGCATCAACCTGCTGGACTTCGTTCCCGCCTCGAGCCGCCTAGATCCACCGCCGGAGCGGAGCCGAGCTGCCCATACGGGCTGCCCGCGTGCTTCGCGCCTCTTCCTCGACCGCCACCAGCCTCCGCCGACGCGCCCCTGCTGTGGCTGGCCTCGCCTTCCGTTGTGGTCGCCATCACCGGCGCGGCCTGGAGTCGCTGTCTTCGGTCAAACCGCCGGTGCCTCATTCCAGCCGGTTCAAGTTACTACAGGGCGAGTCACCTTTATGGCGTTGAACCGGCCAGGGCTCCACCAATGCCTCCGGGAGTGGATCAAGATCGACTATGGCAGACGTGCATCACCCATTGCTGCTGCACCGAGTACTCACTGTAATGAGAACCGCCGGCCGCGTCCCCAACTCTGCTCCGTCCGTGGCCTGCGTTAAAACAGCCGGCTGCTGCCGTTACTTCTGCGGGGTAACAGGGGGTACGTGCAGACAAAAAAAACATGCTACTATTCGCTGGTGGCACGGCCAATTAAATTTCCAGGTGCTATCTTTTCCATCTATTTCTTTTTTGTACATATTGTTTTTCCGAGAACGATTACTCTGGCCTATATCTTTCTATACAGGACAAGTGCTCACTATAAAAGTGATGCCCTACTACGGACGACGCGCGCTGGCTGTTCTACGCCGGCATCTGTGCATATCACACTGGTGAACCGGAACACAAACCGCCACCCCCGCAGTCCGGACTACATCAGCAATGTCGCGGTCGACTTTTTTTATCCGTACGGGTGTATAACCCCACGATGGGTATCAACTGGCCTGATATATCAGGTGAAATCCATCCAATATATTTTTATATTATATATTGCTTTCTTTGAAAAAGCAATTACTCTGGCTTGCAAAATTTATCTAATGCAGGACCCTAAACTGCCATATTGGTGCAAATTTAAAGGCCGTCAGAAAATTTCCGGCTCAAAAAGAAGGTTTCCGGTTTAAAATCCAGTTCAAGGGAAAGCTATCTCCCACAAAACTTTGAAGCTCTCAATATCCGGTTCAAAATCCGGTTCAAGAAGAATTTATCTCTTGCAAAAATTAAAATTGCCAAAGAGGACCTGCCGCCATGATGCGCGGTTCAAACATGGGTATCCCGCCTTACTGGCCTGACATATTATTGATCACATGGGGGCTTCTGCTTCATAAAGCGGGGTCTTTGTTCTTTTACATCATGTGTGGTTACACGGAGTTGTTCTAAAGCGGCCTCCGGTTTACCCCTTGAGTTTGCTTTTTAAAAGCATCGTGTTATATCACTTGGAGGATTGGTCGTGTCCGAACCAATACCATACCTCTTGATAGGAGAGAGCCACCAGATCACTTGGGGACTTGGTCATGTCTGAACCAGTCATGCCTCTTGATCGGCCTAAGGCCACAGAATCACTTGGGGGCTTGGTCAAACCCGAACCATGACCATGCCATTTGGTCGGCATAAATGCCACAGTTTCATTTGGGGACCTGGCTGACTAGAACCATAGTTACACCTAACGGGAGCTTGGGCGTGTTTGGCCATGGTAACGCCATTTGATCAGCTCAAATAAACCTTTTTTTGCAAACGGTTTTGTCATTGCATCTGTTTCACACTTTTCTTTGAAGGGGGGTTTTTGCTTTTATTGCGTTTTTTTAAACCGACAAATTTTTCAACCAATCAATTGACGGAACACAGTTCACGTTAATCCGGAGACTATTTGCCCGGTTTGATCCTTGTTGTTAACATCCTCTTATGGAGTAACACGGTGTTTATCACAACCCGGCACGGTTTTATCATAAACCGGCACAATATGGAAGGAGTTATCAGTACTCGAGATTTGGGTTATCACCCTTACTACAAAAAGTTGGTAAAACAAACAAAGTGATTCAATGTCACAGGTATGATATATTTCATATTTGATTATTCTTTAGTGCAGCCTTGGTTATAAACCCGGGTTATATGTTAGGGCATTATGACCCGTCCGGCGGTAAACCGCCAGGACACTTTAAATTTGTTGTATGCAGAAATAGGTTTGTTAAACCGGCCTGGTTTTGGATAATAAGTTGCCAGTATATATTTGGATTGCACCATTGGAACCATGCGCTTATAAATCATTGGGTTATATTATTCAAATAGCCAAACTTGGCTGAAATTTCATTATGATATTGAATGAATAAGGTTTTCATACCGGATTATATTATCTTGAATAGCCAACATGGCTGGATTTTTATTATTAAGGTTTTCAAGGTCGCTATAGCGCAATGTCTGCTATTTTATCAAAGGATATGATTTATTCTACAATGGAAGGAATAGTCCCGAGTCGCTGCAGGCTTACAACCCGGCACTTGGGGGCTACATTATTCAAATCGAGATTACATGCAAGTCTCATGTCGCTGCAAGCATGCATCATGACACTTGGGGGCTAATGCCAAGTCATTTTTAGTCTTATTGAAGACCCGACTCATCATATTATAACGAGCCGGCCCTTGGGGGCTACCAATCGCTCCTGTCAACAATTCAAGGTACACAAGTTTTTATCCATTATATTGAAGGGTCCACTCCTCATTTGGTAAAGCACAAAGCTCTTAACCTTGTGGGCGTGGGTTCAAGCCCCATGATGGGAGTTACATCATATGATGTTATTTTCAATGAAGTATTTACAAAGTCCCTGCTCATTATTGCATAATGACCCGGCCCTTGGGGGCTACACATCACTGCTAAAGTCTACATGATTATATTTACAAAGTCCCTGCTCATTATTGCATAATGACCCGGCCCTTGGGGGCTACACTGATTGAAGTTTTAATAAACAATTACAAGTCCCAGGTTGCTGCAAGCATGACAACCTGGCACTTGGGGGCTACATATATGGAGTATTCAGTTTATATGATTGAGATGAACAAACCGGATTTCTTCAAGGTTGAAACACTTATTGGAGCAAGTCTTAAGTTATCTCTATGTTCTCCTCTTAAGACTTGGGGGCTACAGGTATTATGCATATAAAGGAGGAACATCTTCATTTTATCAGTTTTGAGCAAATCAGGAAGATCAATTACATGACCCGGTGTTGACAACAATTATGACCTGGTGCCATCAATATTTATAAACCGGCCATTTTGGTAATATTAAACCGGCAAGTTTTACATCTTCAAACCGGCTGAATATCAGGTAAGTATTTTCAGACCCATATTTCTTAAACCGGCGCTTTGGGAGCTGAGTCAAAGGAGTTATTCTTCACAATATTTCTCGGTGACAAACCAATATCAGCAAATTGATTATGAAGCTGGTCTGTTGACCCAGATTTCCCAGAAGGAGGAAATGACAAGGACTTAAGAATGATCAGGTACCGGTTTACAAAATTTCTTAACCCGGAGCATAACCTGTCAAATTTGTTCTTGTGTTTATTTTGCAGCATAAGTTTACCATGAATAAATCCAAGCTAAACTTGGGGGCTAATGTCGGGGATGTACCCCACGGCGTAAACCGACCGGAAGTACAACCCGGCCGGACTAGGCGTTTCATTGGTAAACCGCCAGAGGATTGGCGGTTTACATGATTGGCGGTATAAACTGGCCGGAAGTTAACCCAGACGGACTTGGCGGATTATCTGAAAACCCCGCTGACACTTGGCGAGTTACTGGCGACCCGCCTTGACCTGGCGGTTTACAAGCAACCCACCTGGTCATTATGACTCACTGGTGATCCAGCATGCGGGACAAACAGATGACAAGGCCCAAGACCCAGAAGGCCGGTTCACGTTTAATGGTGGGCCGGTTTAAGAGGAAAGACAGGAGGAATATTATCTTACAAGGAGTTAAGACCTGGACTTGTATCCGGTTTGTATTAGAGATAGACTAGTCCTAATCCTAATAGGACTCCACATGTAAACCGCCCCTTCAACATATATAAGGAGGGGCAGGGCTCCCCAAAAGATGAGAAGATTCACAAGTTCCACAGGTTGGACAAATTAGGTTTAGACAATAGCTCTCGAGATAGAGCACTCTTGTAACCGTGATCATGATCATCAATATCAATGAAGCAGGATGTAGGCTTTTACCTCCACCGTGAGGGGCCGAACCTGGGTAAAACATCGCGTCTCTCGTCCCGCTCAACCCCTCTCAAGCTACCACATAGATGCGTTGGCCTCGTGACTAAGTCCTGACACTAAGGACATCTGTCGTGACAATTCCACGACAGTACTCGTGTGAACCTTGCACTTGGCTCTTCGCCTCTTCAGAAGGTCCAACAATGATGATACTATAGTACAATATGCTTCTGGCAATCTGACACCGATTGAACTATTGCACGTCCATCGCAAGGGCGAGGGCGAGGGAGAGGGAGAGGGCGCTGTAGTCAAAACCCTCTCCTCGTCCTGCGAACCACCACGCGCTTGGGCGAGGGAGAGGCGTAGTAAGCAAGCTTCTCCTCGTTCGTCGAGTTGACGGGACACATGAAAGCAGTACTAGTACTAGTAGTAGTAGTCCATACTGCGTCCTTTCCGATTAATATGGCTTAATTTGAAATGAGAAAAATACACTGGCGGTCAACGTATGTAACAGTACGCTCTTTACGGTCACTATATATAGTTTTGCGGCGATTATGCGATCACTAGCTCATCATAGAGCACCGTATTGCACCCTACTGACCGGCCACATAGTCGACGTGGCACTTTGTTGACTGGTTAAATTGTCACCTGGTTTCTGGGTCCCACCTGTCAGTTGGCAGAGCAAAGAATTCAGTTAAACAAAACTTTACGCAAGCGCGACACGAGTCCAACCCTTGCGCGCGAACCGCCCTGGTTGTGTATGTGAGTGCATGCACGTGTCCTCCCTCGGTCTTCCAACAAAGAGTGTACTACATGATGTACATCTACACTTCCAATGCATTTAGCCTTTAATCTAAATCGATATTGATTGACTAATGCACCAACTTGTGCTGTAGGTATAGGCTACGTGTCTATCCTTAATTACAGCATTCAACGGCCTTCATTTAATCTTCTTATCTCAATGGTCGCATGCACACATAAGTCTGCTACTTTTGGGCATTAATTATGCCCTGGTCAATGTGTAAATCTCTAAATGTACAGTCTTTCACGGACGTAGGGAGTAGGTTGAGCACTTGAGCGTGAGCGTGTGTGTTGCGTCGTGTGCTGTGTGCCACATGGGTGTGTGAGTGTTGCGTGCGTCCATGTGTACGTGTGAGTGTTGCATGTTGCATGCATGCATGCATGGGGCTTACTCCCTCCCATTGACATGTTCATATTTCAAGCTTCCTCTGTTCCCTCCATATGGTGATACTCCCTCTGTTCCTAAATAGTACGGAGTAAAAGCCTCCCTCTGTTCCCAAATACGGAGTATTTGTCTTTCTACAGATTTCAACAAGTGACTAGGTACGGAGCAAAATGAGTGAAGTGAGCGTACAGGCATAGGGATACTGTAGAAAGGAAGTCCTCGCGATCCATTTATTCCCCATCTCGGTCAGAGAGAACTATTCAACTAGTCTCTTCTTCTTCCTCCTCTCTTCTTCTTCCTCCTCTCTTCCCCATCATCGGCCGCACATTTACCCCCGCTCACTGCTCGCCCGCCCGCGCCATCTTCCCTGGTAGCTCGCGCGTACCATATCCCCCCGCTCACTGCTCAGCCACACGAGGAGAAGCTTCTTCGCTCGCCCGCCCGAATCTGCTTCCCCGCTGGCTCGCAGGCACCGAAAACCCCAATGGCAAAACCGACTGACATGCAGAGCCGCGATTGGAAATCCCTCCCCGATGTTCTCTTGGAGCAGATCTATAGTCGTATGGACCTACTCAGCACCGTTCGTCTGGACGCATGATCGGTGTCTTTGTACCGTCTACTCGTCTGCAACCGGTCGGCTCTTTTCAAGACACCCTGCTTGCTGATGCCCGATCCTCGCAGGTGGCCCAGACACCGACTTGACGATCCTACGGAGGTTGCCGTGGTGCCCCTCGACATGCTACCACTACCCGTCCACATGTCCTTCATGCGCGGCCACTACTGGGCGGGCATGAAGGCCAACTGGATCGTCCTCATCCACCACACCGATAGTCTGTGGCGTCTCGTGGATATCTACACCCAGCGAGAGATCACCCTTCCATCATTGGATACCACCGCCATCGAGCCTCGCGGCCTGCCGGACACTCCTGCCTACTACGCACGAGACGCGTCAAGCTTTTGGCTCGACCTATGTTTGCAGAAAGTTGTAATCTACGAAGTGCCAACACCATCAGAAGACTACATGGATTACAAGCTCATTGCCTTGTTCAATAAGGGATTAGTCTATCTGGAATCCGGTCGCCATACATGGTTATGGCTCATCATCAATCCTGTTGAGGAAACATTTCTGTCTAATGCTATAGTGCACGATGGCATCGTTTACGTGGTCGACGCACAGATTGGCTACCTATATTGGTGGAATCTATCTTCGTGTAATTGTTCTATCTCATCTCATCTTTACCTTATGAATACGACTGCCTGTTCATTTGTTACAAATTTAGAATGCATAGCATGTCTATAACCACATCATTGCTATATGTTCCTCTCATTTCCTAGATTTTTATGACCACACATGTTATTGTTAGAGTTGATATGAGAACAATTGGCATCTAATGATTGTTAGAATACATATTATGAGCATAACATCATGATTGCTATATGTTACTCTCGTTTACAAGATTTTTATAACAATGCATGTTATTGCTTAGAGTTGATATGAGAATAGTAGTAGTAAGTGCTATGGTAGAATATGAGTAGGCGTTGTCATAGTTGTTTTCCTCTCATTGTTACATGATGTTTGAACCATGACATATTGCTAGAATATGAAAGCCATTGGCTTATTTTTTTAACTTGGGGTATGATTATGACCATGGCATTGCAATTCTCTGTCTATGATATGTGTCACTGTTATAATAATCTTAATTCCACGCATACTCTGAACATGATTGTTTATTTTGTCCTTTTGGTCTCCAATTTGAATTGTTGCAGCAGATGCAAATGCGCTGGCCTTCATGATTCCAGGACCTGGAATCATACCAGCCGATGGGTGGTGGTTTATCGCTCATTCAGCTGACGGTGGTCATTTGATGCTCATTCTCATGTACCAAATTGACCAAACCATTACATCAAACCACATGCAGTACAATGCATAGGGCGTTCGTGATATTGATGGCTATGGCTGCTTCGTGTTCGAGAAAGATCCCAGCTCCGTTGGGCCAGGCGTATTCAACTGGAGGCGGGTTTACAGCCTCGGCAACCACTCCTTGTTCCTCGGGCTCAATTATCCGATCATCCAACCAATCATTGATCATATCACCGGCGATGATTACTGTGTTATGCAACTTCCATTCGCGAGGGGGGCTGTGTTTACACATCATACCATGGGTTTCATGAATCACCATATCCAGAGATTCGTCGACACAGCTTGTTGCCAGATAATCTTCAGTGTGTGAAAGGCATCAAGCTTCCATGCGATGGATGGCTTTTGCAAACCCTACATGCGGCGATGTGGTTCATGCCAACAGCAAATATGCACAACTTGATTCGTGCTGATATATAGACTGAGCCATGTATTCTGCTGCTGTAGCACGACCCTCTTTTGTTGGATATTATGTACTGTTGTTAGTTTGAAGCACTCCTCTAGTTTGAAGGATAGATACCTTCCTGGGATCAAGTGCATCCTAACTCACCTGCGTAGGATGTACTGATAATGATGATGGAGATGCTGTGCAGAAGCCATATATATCAGTTAGGCTTCAAGTGCGTACTTGTTAGTTAAACCTATGTATAAATTGTGACACTAAATACGACTAGTAAGTAGTACAGTAGCAGTACTAGTATACGTCGGTCAAATTATTCATCATGTCCACACATTGAATTGACATGACAACACGCTGCGCGTGAGGTGACACAAGAATCCCGGTGGCGTGTTCAGGTATTCTGGACTTCAGATTTGGAGTACCACTTATCTGTGAAATCTTTCATCATTCACTTAAAACAGTCGATTGATCATGCATTGAGTACCATATAACTGGAAATACTGGTGCAAGTCAAAGAAGGATTGGCCCGTGCTGCCGGCTGGTGTCAAGTTCATCCCACGGATCAGGAGCTGATCGAGCACCTTCAGGCCAAAGTGAGTGCTGACAGCGCGATATTTCAGTCTCTCATCGATTTGTTCATACCAACCATCGACAGCGAGCACAGCATATGTTACACCCAACCTGAGAAACTTCCAGGTAAGACACTGATCGGCCGTCTACTTGCACAAACATATTCCTTTGTTTATAGCTCTATTTTTCTTTTTAGACGCAGACTTGGTGAAGCAATTACAATTTGACAGTTAATAAAAAGTGAAACAAGTCACTGCAACATGCCAAAGATGTTATGAAAATGCCAACTAGGTACACTAAAACCTGTATTCCACAATACTGCAGGTATCACACAGAGTGGCCTAAGGAAGCATTTCTTCCAGTGCAATTCCAGGGCGTTCAAAAGGGGCGCGTGGATGCGTCGCAAGATACAGTCGGAGTGCGACATGCACGCGATGTGGCACAAGACCGGCAATACCTTGCCGGTGATGGTCAACGGTCGGCAAACGAGCAGCAAAAAAGGTTCTGGTGCTGCACACCAACAAGAACTTCGACCAACAGAGGACCAACTGGGTGATGCACCAGTACCACCTCGGGGACCTGGAGCAAGAGAAGGAGCGGGAGCTGGTCCTCTGCAAGATTTTCTACCAGACGAACACTAGGGCCAGGAGTAAAAAGATTATAAGTTAGTTTGGTATTGGTAGTTGTACTACTTTGTCGTCCGCAAGTTGGTATTGTTGTTAACGATCTTTTGGTATGAACTTGCATTTGCTTCCAACCATCATGCCGAGGGTAGACGTGGATATAAAGCTGAATCATTTGTTTCGAAGCGAATTTTTAGGCACCTGATTTTTATTTGATGGGTAGCATAAGCACCCGCCGTTCGAATTCCCAGTTCTCCAATTTTTTCGAAACAAGTGCATGCACTTATTATCACGATAAAAAAAATATCCGTGTTGCATCCCAGTTATCAGTCTGTACTTGCAGAATTCTCTCGTTTATTGAGCACGTATATTGTTTTTTCAGTTCGAGCAAGTTTCAACTGGGCTGTAGATTGCCCAGGGTTGTTTTGTTTTTAACAGGCCCAGCCCATGACGACAACGGGGCACAAAGATCCAGCAGGTATCTACTGGCCTCTGGCCCGCCAGCGTTAGTTATATTTTGTCTTACAACATCCGCAGGCAGTTTTTTTACTGAATCAAACACACAGCCTAGTTCTATTTTCCTCTTGAAACGCATGTCCTACATCCGTTTTCTAATCTCTACCTATAGTTTTACTAGTTCATATACACGTATCATTATATTGAAAACACATAAAAATCCCTTTTCATATTTACATCCTTATTTTTGTTGGTTTTTCCCACCCAGCGCTGATTTTTTTACCACTGGTTTTCCCTTAAACCAACTAAATTGTCCCACGTCTTATTTGCTTACAAAAACAAAACGATTTTTTTTGACAAATCAATAGGTTCTTAAAAATGTTTATCATTTCGGGATTACAATAGTTCGGACTCCACCGAAATATGCAAAATAAGGTTGGACTTTTTGACCGTGGTCCTGGGCAGAAAATGGGTTGTAATAAATTACTTAAGAATTAGCAAATGGGCTACAAATTATAAAAAATAGCAAATGGGCTTTATGTTGTCCGCCACAGATTTGGAGGCTGACTTGTGGGCCTACTAATTTCATGCGTACACAAGGTTTCTCAAAAAATAAACTTAGTCAACAATTGACTCTACCAGCATCAGACCATTAGATGTCAATCTAACGGCAATCCTGCTTCTTCAGTCTCTGATCTTCCTGCCCCAGCCGCCCAAACCAGCGCCGTCGGAACCCCTGCTCCCGCCTCCCATGGCTGGCAGTGCTGCCGGGAAGGCCTCACAGCCCCATCATACTCGCATCTCTGGCCTGTCTATCCCTCTACTCACCCACACCTCCTGTTATTTTCCGGCAATGGCAGCCGAACCAGTCAACCCTCGTACTCTCCACCGCGTGGGCAGCCACTGTCGTGTCTTCCCCGGCTCCGTGTCGTTCCCTTCGTAGGCCTCGCCGTCGTCCACCACCCTGGTGCTCTCGGCGCGGCGTGGTCAACGATGTCCATCCAACGGCCGTAGTGCTTCTTCAACCTTTGGTCTTCTTGCCCCAGCCGCCCAAAGCAGCGCCGGTCGTGCCGCATGCTCCTGCCTCCCGTGGCCGGCTGTGCTGCCGCGGAGGCCTCACCGTCCCCATACTACTCCCATCGCTGGTCGAGCCATCCCTCCACTCACCCACTCCCCCTGTTATTCTGCGGCGACGGCAGCCTCACACCGCAGCCGAACCAGTAAACCCTCGTACTCCTCTCCGCGTGGGCATCCACTGCCGCGTCTTCCCCGGCTCCGCGTCGTCCCCTTCCTAGGCCTCGCTGTCGTCCACCGCCGTGGTGCTCTCAGCGCAGCATGGTCAATGTGGTCAACGACCGACTTCCATCGGAAGAGAACTATACGTGGAGAGGCTGACAGATGGGTCCACGGCAGCCACAAGGAAGTGCCTCCTTATTACGCGCAAAATAATTATTCCTCCACCTGACAGCAGGGACCCACCGGACGGGCCACCAGTATTTCGCGGAAAAAACATTTCCACCCTGACTGCTGGGACCCACCGGATGGGCCACCGTATTTCACGAAAAAAACGTTTGCCCCTGACTGCTGGGACCCATCGGACGGACCACCGTATTTCGCGAAAAAAACGTCCCCCCCGCTGTCAGCTCGGACCCACCGGAAGTGCCTCCTTATTACGCACAGAAAAATGAATACTCCCCCTGCTAGCTGGGACCCACCATGGTGGGAGGCTGACTTGTGGGCCTACTAAGTTGACGAGGATGGAGGGCTTTGTCAACTTAGTCAATATGAGCGATTCTAGCTCCAGTGACCGTACGATGCTCATCCAACGGCCGTAGTGCTTCTTCAACCTCTTCCTGCTCCAGCCGCCCAAAGCTGCGCCGGTCGTGCCGCGTGCTCCTACCTCTCGTTGCTGGCTATGATGCGGCGGAGGCCTCACCGCCCCCTACTACTCCCACCGCTGGCTCATTCTATCCCTCTACTCACCCACACCCCCTGTTATTCTACGACGACGGCAGCCTCACGCCGCAGCCGAACCAGTGAACCCTCGTACTCCTCTCGGCATGGGCATCCACTGCCGCGTCTTCCCTGGCTCTGCGTCGTCCCCTTCCTAGGCCTCGCCATCGTCCACCGCCTTGGTGCTCTCGGTGCGGCGTGGTCAATGTGGCCAACGACCGACTTCCATCAGAAGAGCATTGTACGTGGAGAGGCTGACAGCTGGGTCCACAGCCACAACCCAGTTTTTTTGTGATTTGCCAAGTAAGTCGCTTTGTCAGGCCTGTTGGGATGCAAATCTTTCAAGACGAGGAGAGCTTCATTCGGCTGGCCGAGAAAATGGCCCATCAGTAATGAGAAATGGGTTGTACATTTTTTAAACACATCAAACCGGCAATTAGTTTAAAATATCTTTTTTTCATTTCGAGATTTTAAATTACATTAATTTTTATGCATGGAGAATTTGTTGGAATTTATATTGATATACATTTATTTTTAAAATCAGTTTGAATGTGAGTCAAAATTTCGGGATTAAAAACAGTTCGGACCGCACCGAAATATGCAAAATTCTGTTAATTTTTTAACCGTGGCCACAATATGGGTTGTAATGCTAACAAAAAGAATATGGGCTCCAAAAAACCTTAAGAATTAGCAAATGCGCTGTAAATTATTAGAAATAATGGCAGATGGGTTGTATGCTGTTTTCCACAGATTTGAGGCTTTCCTAAAAAAAGGTTGACGCACAAGTAGTGACTGTTGGATGTCCATCGAACGGCCGTCGTGCTTCTTCAATCTCTGCTCTTCCTGCTCCAGCCGCTCAAACAAGCGCCGGCGGGACTGCCTGCTCCCTCCTCTGTGCTACCGTGCAGGCCTCACCGCCCCACCGTGCTCCCATCACTGGCCTAGCCATCCCTCTACTCACCCACACCTGCTGTTATTCTCCGGCGACGGCAGACGAACCAGTAAACCCTCGTACAGTCATACTCCCCTCCGCGTGGGAAACAACTACCGAGTCTTCCCTGCCTCTATGTCGTTCCCTTCCTAGGCCTCGCCGTCGTCCACCGCCCTGGTGCTCTCAGCACGGCCTGGTCAACGTGGTCAACGACCAACATGCATCTGAAGTAGACTATACGTGGAGAGGCCGACAGCTGGGTCCACGGCCGCACGCAAGGAAATGCCTCCTTATTACGCGCAAAATAATGATTCCTCCACCTGACATCAGGGACCCACCGAAAGGGCCTCTGTATTTCGCAAAAAAATGTTATCACCGCTGACAGCTCGGACCCACCAGCTATATCTTCGCACGCAAGGAAGTGCCTCCTTATTACGCTCAAAAAAATGAATACTCCCTGCTAGCTGGGACCCACCTTGGTGGGAGGCTGACTTGTGGGCCTACTAAGTTGACGGGGATGGAGGGCCTTGTCAACTTAGTCAATATGCACGATTCTAGCTCCAGTGACGGTACGATGTCCATCCAATGGCTGTAGTGCTTCTTCAACCTCTGGTATTCTTGCTCCAGCCGCCCAAACCAGCGTCGGTCGTGCCTCATGCTCCTGCCTCCCATGGCCGGCTGCGATGCGGCGGAGGCCTCACCGCCCCCTACTACTCCCACCGCTGGCCAAGCCATCCCTCTACTCACCCACACCCCATGTTATTCTGCGGCGATGGCAGCCTCACACCGCAGCGAACCAGTGAACCCTCGTACTGCTCTACGCGTGGGCATCCACTGCCGCGTCTTCCCCAGCTCCGCATCGTCCCCTTCCTAGGCCTCGTCGTCGTCCACCGCCCTGGTGCTCTCGGCGCGTCATGGTCAACATGGTTAAGGAATGGCTTCCATCGGACGTGGACTGTACATGGAGAGGCTGACAGCTGGGTCCACGGCCGCAGCAAGGAAGTGCCTCCTTATTACGTGAAAAATAATTATTCATCCACCTGACAGCGGGGAACCACCGGATGGGCCATCGTATTTCGCCCCCCTGACTACTGGGACCCACCAGCTACATCTTCGCACGCAAGGAAGTGCCAGACAGTCGGGACCCACCTGGTCGAAGCGTACGTAGTGTTGTCATTCTGGTCGCAAATGTGTACGTACATATATACTGGTCAATGTAGAGGCGCGCACGTGTCGTAGTAGAGGCGCGCATGTAGCATGTACACATACGTACAGCGGCCAGGGTGCAAGAAAGAAAATACGGCCACGTATGTGTACATAAGGGCGGGGTCTCGAACGCCTACTCATGCATACGTACGGCCAGGGCTTGTGTACATGGCTGGGTCGCAACGGAGAAGCAGCTTTGTCGTCGTGCTCATGGGGAGGTAACGAAATGCTCGTGTTCATGGGGAGGCAACGGAATGCGTCGTGTTCATGGGAAGGCAACGGAATGCGTTGCGTTCATCAGGAGGGCTTGGACAGAACAGGCAATGGAAACGAGGCCTGGCGTACCGCAGAACGGAGGAAACGGCCTTGTGTTCGACCGGCCACGTTCGAAACAGGATCCTGTTCATCGCGAGGGGTCTGGCATACCACAAAACGGAGGAAACGGACCTCCTACGGTCGAAACAGGGGTCTTGTTGATCGGGAGGGGTGTGGCGTACCGCAAAACGGACGAAACGGACTTGTGTTGGAGCACTATGGTCAAAACAGGGGTCCTGTTCATCGGGAGGGGTGTGGCGTACCGCAAAACAGGACTCCACGGGATACTATTCATCTCCACCATCGACCTCCTCCAGCCTCCACGGGCTCCTGTTCATCCAGCCTCCACGGGCTCCTGTTCATCCACCCTCCACCGCGCGCTACTCCACTGGCTACTATTCAACCACCCCTCCATCGTCTACTGTTCATCCAGCCCTCCACACCACGGGGTCCTGTTCAACCACCCCTCCACCATCTACTGTTCATCCAGCCCTCAACACCACAGGGTCAGGTTCATCCACCCCTCCACGGGCACCCCTCCACCGTCTACTGTTCATCCAGCCCTCCACCACACCACGGGGGCCTGTTCATCCAGAGGCAACGCCACCGCTCACTGTTCATCCAACCTGTCGGGGATATACCCCGCGGTGTAAACCGGCCCGAAGTTAACCCGGCCGGACTTGGCGGTTTATCTGAAGACCTCGCTGACACTTGGCGAGTTACTGGCGACCCGCCCTGACCTGGCGGTTTACAAGCAACCCACCTGGTCATTATGATTCACTGGTAATCCGGCACGCGGGATCGACGGATGACAAGGCCCAAAGCCCAGAAGGCCGGTTCACGTTTAACGGTGGGCCGGTTTAAGAGGAAAGGCATGAGGAACATTATCTTACAAGGAGCTAAGACCTGGACTTGTATCCGGTTTGTATTAGAGATAGACTAGTCCTAATCCTAATAGGACTCTACATGTAACCCGCCCCTCCAACATATATAAGGAGGGGCAGGGCTCCCCAAAAGAGACAAGATTCACAAGTTCCACAAGTTGGACAAGTTAGGTTTAGACAGTAGCTCTCAAGATAGAGCACTCTTGTAACCATGATCATCATCATCAATATCAATGAAGCAGGATGTAGGCTTTTACCTCCACCGTGAGGAGCCGAACCTGGGTAAAACATCGCGTCTCTCGTCCCGCTCAACCCCTCTCTAGCTACCACATAGCTGCGTTGGCCTCGCGACTAAGTCCTGACACTAAGGACATCTGCCGTGACAATTCCACGACAGTTGGCGCCCACCGTGGGGCTTGCGCATGGTGGTGTTGAGTTCTTGAAGGGATTTTTTCCAGGGATCGAAGAGTTTTGTAATTTTCAGATGAAGAAAGGATCTGCATCAACAACAAGCAATCGGAAGAGCATATACTAAGATTTTAAATGAAAGAAATTTACGGTTTTGCGGCCCGTTCGCCGCACCCGTCTTTGGCAATCCGTTGAAACCAACAGAAGATTAATTTTTGCTTTGGCATTACTGCAAGTCGCCGAGTTCGGCAGGAGTTAAAAGGAAGTTAGAGTTTGATGTTCTGTGCGTTGCCGATATGACGCGGCCCATCGAATCCGATTTGGAGATCAATTTTTTCTACGTATCGTCAAGGCTGACAGGAATTTTTCTGTAGCTGCACGGGGGGTCAGAATAATCCATATCAGCGCGCGCGTGAGGAGACAAGGACCAAATCCCGAGGCGGTTTCATAAAGTGACCTGTTAAAGTCTGCTGTTGCTACTACTGTTATTCGGATACTTAAATATGGTCTACAGGAAAACTCTGTTTTTTTGGGAAGGAGTAATCTGTACGGCAAGTTTTTCAAAGGAGTCTACTCTGTTGCCGAGTCGCCCGTAGAGAGTAAGCTGCCACTGACGGTTTGGAGCTCTGCTCTGCACCGCCGACGCAAGGTGATCCATCGAATCCGGGTCGATGTGTGTTGAGCTGTCATTAGGAACAGAGGCAAGGCAAATTGTCTGTTCAAATTCCGAGATGATCAGGTGTTGCGGCAAGTTACCCAGAGATTGGGTAAGTTATTACTGCTAGTACTCATCACCTGATGGAAACGAGAGGAGCGGAAACTATCTGATCAAAGCATCAGGGAGCCGGCTACTACTCAAAAACGGATATGGCCGTGGCTACGCTTCGAGTTGTTTACTGAACATTAGTCCAACTCAGAGTCAACAGCCGTAAACTGGCTCTTCAAACCGCCAAGCCCCGGTGAACCGGCCTTCTTCTGCACAAGATCCCGCATCATGAGACACCTGAGGCCACTTGTGAGCTGCCTCCGTACACCTTGTCGGCCTCGCCTTGGTGCGCCTTTGGTGCTGCGTCAACGCCCCAAGCCTCCGCTGCACCGGTGCTTTCCAACCCGCCGCAAGTCTCCTAAACCGCCGGGCGGTTTATCCGGCTTCAGCGTCAAATCCTCTGCTAACCCACCGGGCTGGTTGCCATGGAGATAGCGGTGAAATCAATGCCTTCGCAGGAGATAAGGACATACTGCCGGTAAGCGGGCCCGACCAGGATGAGTGTGGTGTGACAGGAGGATGAACCTTGTGGCCGCCTGCCGTGTGCGGAGCAATTGGTATAGTCCGTCTAAAGAAAGATCATAGAGACAAAGCGGAAAAGCAGGCATGCAGAAGTTGTACCAGCACTCGCAACGTGCTCGATCCTTGGTGGACACACGCTAAATTGTTAACCCAGGAGTCCGGTTTGCATGGACACATCAGGTTATCTGGCGGACCCGGTTATCTAAGTTTGGTTTGCACCATCAATATCATCCGATAAAAAAATGCCAGGTGATATCCATCCGAGTCTATTTTATCAATACATATTATTTCCATCAGAGAACAATTACTCTGGCCTGTAAATATTATTATGCAGGGCGACTGTTAAAGGGAAAAGGGGTGGTGTTGTACCGTAGATGCAAGTTCGGCTTCATGCCATGGACGACTCACCCGCCCGCCCACGCGGCAGGTTCATGTGTCCGTGCCAGCTTACAACATGGAGGATGCCTCGCTCATCTGCACCGGCTTATAATGTCGCGGCTGACTCATCTACCGGCTGCCGCGGCCGACTCGGACATGATTGATCTTAACTTCACCATGGTGATCATCAACTCCGTAGTGGATAATTACTGGCATGATATATCAGGTGAAACCCATCCAATATATTTTATATTGCCTTCTTTAAAAGAGCAATTACTCCGGTTTGCAAAGTTGTTTAATGCAGGACCCTAAACCACCATATTGGTGCAAATTTAAAGACCATTGGAAAATTTCTAGCTTAAAAAGAAGGATTCCGGTTTAAAATCCGGTTCAAGGGGAAGATGTCTCCCACAAAGCTTTGAAGCTCTCAATATCCGGTTTAAAAAATCCCGGTTCAAGAAGAATTTTTTTTCTTGCAAAAAGTTAAAGGGTGCCAAAGAGGACCTGCTGCCATGATGCGCGTTTCAAACATGGGTATCCTGCCTTATTGATTTATCATATTATTGATCACTTGAGGGCTTGGTCGTATCCGAACCATAGCAACACCTTTTGATAGGCGTAAAGCCACAACATCACTTGGGGACTTGTGGTCACGTCTGAACCATGGTTACGCCTCTTGATGGGCGAGACCACCAGATCACTTGGGGACTTGGTCACGTCTGAACCAGTCATGCCTCTTGATCGGCCTAAGGCCACAGAATCACTTGGGGGCTTGGTCGAACCCAAACCATGACCATGCCACTTGATCGGCATAAATGCCACGGTTTCATTTGGGGACCTGGCTGCCTAGAACCATAGTTACACCTAACGGGAGCTTGGTCGTGTTCAGCCATGGTAACACCATCTGATCAGCTCAAATAAACCTTTTTTTTGCAACAGTTTTTTCATTGCATTTGATTTACACTTTTCTTTGAAGGGGGGTTTTTGCTTTTTATTGCGTTTTTTAAACCAACAAAGTTTTTTAACCAATCAATTGACGGAACACAGTTCACGTCAATCCGGAGACTATTTGCCCGGTTTGATCCTTGTTGTTAACATCCTCTTATGGAGTAACACGGTGTTTATCACAACCCGGCACGGTTTTATCATACACCGGCACAATATGGAAGGAGTTATCAGTACTCGAGATTTGGGTTATCACCCTTACTAAAAAAGAAGTTGGTAAACCAACAATGTGATTCAATGTCACATGTATGATATATTTCATATTTGATTATTCTAAATGCAGCCTTGGTTATAAACCCAGGTTATATGTTGGGCATTATGACCCATCCGGTGGTAAACCGCCAGGACACTTTAAACTTGTTGTATGCAGAAACAGGTTGAATAAAGCATGATTATAAATCACCGGTGTTTATTAAACTGGTAGTATGATCCGGTGTTTATTAAACCGGCCTGGCTTTGGACTATAAGTCGCCAGTATATATTTGGATTGCGCCATTGGAATCATGCGCTTATAAATCATTGGGTTATATTATTCAAATAGCCAAACTTGGCTGAAATTTCATTATGATATTGAATGAATAAGTTTTTCACACCAGATTATATTATCTTGAATAGCCAACATGGCTGGATTTTTATTATTAAGGTTTTCAAAGTCGCTATAGCGCAATGTCTATTATTTTATCAAAGGATATGATTTATTCTACAATGGAAGGAATAGTCTCAAGTCGCTGCAGGCTTACAACCCGGCACTTGGGGGCTACATTATTCAAATTGAGATTACATGCAAGTCTCATGTCGCTGCAAGCATGCATCATGACACTTGGGGGCTAATGCAAAGTCATTTTTACTAGTCTTATTGAAGACCCGATTCATCATATTATAATGAGCCGGCCCTTGGGGGCTACCAATTGCTCCTGTCAACAATTCAAGGTACACAAGTTTTCGTCCATAATATTGAAGGATCCATTGCTTAGTTGGTAAAGCACAAAGCTCTTAACCTTGTGGACGTGGGTTCAAGCCCTACGATGGAAGCTACATTATAAGATGTTATTTTCATTGAAGTATATATCAAGTCCCGGTTCAGTATATCTTACTAAGCCGGCCCTTGGGGATACACATCACTGCTCAAGTCTACATGATTATATTTATAAAGTCCCTGCTAATTATTGCATAATGACCCGGCCCTTGGGGGCTACACTGATTGAAGTTTTTATAAGCAATTGCAAGTCCCAGGTTGCTGCAAGCATGGCAACCCGGCACTTGGGGGCTATATATATGGAGTATTCAGTTTATATGATTGAGATGAACAAACCGGATTTCTTCAAGGTTGAAACACTTATTGGAGCAAGTCTTAAGTTATCACTATGTTCTCCTCTTAAGACTTGGGGGGCTACAGGTATTATGCATATAAAGGAGGAACATCTTCATTTTATTAGTTTTGAGCAAATCAGGAAGATCAATTACATGACCCGGTGTCGACAACAATTATGACCCGGCGCCATCTAAACCGGCCATTTTGGGAATATTAAACCGGCAAGTTTTACATCTTCAAACCGGCTGAATATCAGATAAGTATTTTCAGACCCATATTTCTCAAACCGGCGGAGCTGAGTCAAAGGAGTTATTCTTCACAATATTTCTCGGTGACAAGCCAATGTCGGCAAACTGATTATGAAGCTGGTCTATTGACCCGGATTTCCCAGAAGGAGGAAATAACAAGGACTTAAGGATGATCAGGTACCGGTTTACAAAAATTCTTAACCCGGAGTATACCTGTCAAATTTGTTCTTGTGTTTATTTTGCAGCATAAGTTTACCATGAATAAATCCAAGCTAAACTTGGGGGCTAATGTCGGGGATATACCCCGCGGTGTAAACCGGCCGGAAGTTAACCCGGCCGGACTTGGCGGTTTATCTGAAGACCCCGCTGACACTTGGC
Source organism: Triticum aestivum (assembly GCF_018294505.1). Classification (NCBI taxonomy): domain Eukaryota; kingdom Viridiplantae; phylum Streptophyta; class Magnoliopsida; order Poales; family Poaceae; genus Triticum; species Triticum aestivum. The sequence goes on from NC_057803.1 coordinate 98,479,376, forward strand.
GAGTTACTGGCGACCCGCCCTGACCTGGCGGTTTACAAGCAACCCACCTGGTCATTATGGCTCACTGGTAATCCGGCGCGCGGGATCGACGGATGACAAGGCCCAAAGCCCAGAAGGCCGGTTCACGTTTAACGGTGGGCCGGTTTAAGAGGAAAGGCATGAGGAACATTATCTTACAAGGAGCTAAGACCTGGACTTGTATCCGGTTTGTATTAGAGATAGACCAGTCCTAATCCTAATAGGACTCTACATGTAACCCGCCCCTCCAACATATATAAGGAGGGGCAGGGCTCCCCAAAAGAGACAAGATTCACAAGTTCCACAAGTTGGACAAGTTAGGTTTAGACAATAGCTCTCAAGATAGAGCACTCTTGTAACCATGATCATCATCATCAATATCAATGAAGCAGGATGTAGGCTTTTACCTCCACTGTGAGGGGCCGAACCTTGGTAAAACATCGTGTCTCTCGTCCCGCTCAACCCCTCTCAAGCTACCACATAGCTTGTTGGCCTCGCGACTAAGTC